>NW_020799092.1:74254221-74257845 GCF_003259725.1 Athene cunicularia
CCATTTCATTTCATTTCATTTCATTTCATTTCATTATTTCATTTATTTTAATATTTTATTTTATTTGGAAGTTACTGGGAAGACTGTGACCAGCCCTATCTCATTGTTACACTGTCATTAAGTCACAGAGGTCTAAGCCAACCCTGGGGAATTTTTAAGAGCTTTGCTGATTCCGCATGCCCAACTGTGTGAATAGAGCTTAAGAACTTGGATTTCATGTGGAAAAAAAATGCTTTTCTCCCATAGCTTTTTGATAATTGACTTTGGGAAAAAGAGGACTTCAACTTTGCAAGTTTTAAGTCATTTAATAAAGCCACAATGAGTAAAATTATCTGCTGCTGATAGCTGCAATCTTGGCATGTTCTTAAAATACAGCTTGAGTAACTATGCTGGTCATGTATTGAAGCTATGTTTACATTTTTAATGGCTAAAAAGTCAATACTCACACCGTATATATTCAAGACATAATGAAATCATGCCACACTTTCCCTGCTTCATCACAAAATTCTCAAAAGTAAAAAGAAAATTAAAATCTTCAGCGTATTATTCTTTTATTCTTGGAAAAAAAATATCTTGAGGGAAGGCTATATTTTATTGTCTTAAGGCCCAGCTTTCACGAGTAGAAGTTGAGGATGTTTGGGGCCTACTGGGACTGTGCTGTCTGTTTGTGATCTTACCCCAGTTGGCTCCAAGAGCAGCAGGAGATAGTATTTGCAGAAAAAAAAAAAAAAAAAAAAAAGAAAGGAAACTTACCTCGGATTTACATTTTTAAAAAGCCAAGAAGGAAAAACCTTATGAATCCACTTTTGGTCCCTAATTTGTTTCCATGTAGAATAATTATTGTGGGACAGTTTCAATCTCTTTACAGCAGAATGTTGCAATAATAATAATATCAAAAATACCAGTAACTTTCCTGGAGGTAGATTTATTTCCAAACTCTTATATTTCTAAAGTTTCTCACATCCCAAAGGAGATGACAGTGTCTACCATAAGGCTGCTATATGGTAACCTATTTACCAGCAGTCATCTTTGCAAAATTACCTTTCTGTCATTGTTTTAAAATTTTCCCAACCCACGGCACAAAAATCAACATAATAGGGAGTATTGAACATTTTATGGGGGGTGTGTGAACGAGTGTCTGGGAAAGGTCAGGCTTCCATAAGGCAGATCAGCCACCAGTGGAGCAGGAGAAATGTGATTTGCTCCATTCTTGTTTTTTTTTTTTTTTTTTTTTTTTTTTTTGTACAAGAGCTGAATTAACTTTTTGAGTGTCTTCTCTCTAACGGAAATGTTAAAGTCACCATTATGGGCAGTGAATAATAACAATATGGCCAATGGTAGTTTCTTTATAGTTTCTTAAACTAATGTGTTTTTCTGCCTAAAAAGCAAAAACTATCAGTCCTATCCTATTACATATTCTCAATATTTAAACCAGGCTTCCTTATTTCTTTCATCTTGACCATCACATTCTTGAAAACCTCCTTTTAAATACTGGCAAGGCTATGCCAATATAGACAATGTTTCTCCAGGTGATGCACTGTCTCCCAAATTTTTCTTCCTGTGGGCTGATACTCCACTGGGTCCTTCTGTTGCCACTTTTCTTGTGCTTCAGCTGCAGACTCTCTGGCTGTGTCTGTGTTACGAACAATGGACAAAGACTGTTCTGTGCTCCTGACCTCCAATGACATGGCATGGTCTGCCTTCACACACATCATCTAGCTTCTCTCAAAAAAAAAAAAAGCAGGATGAAAAAAACCAAACTGCCCATGGGAAACAGGCACAGACATGTGCTATCTCCTGAATTGTGCCCAGATATTGCTTGGACAATGCTAAATGGCACAAGGCAAAACATGGACAGGGAACATGGCAACTGTTAAATACCATAGATATTGGGGTGCTCATGATCCAGCATGGCTTTTTAGACTATTTATTAGTATAGACATAATTTCTGGGGCTGGAACCAGCTTTTAATTTTGTTGCTGAAACAGCGTTAGCCCAACAGGTTCTTTATTACTGACGAAAGCTCTTTGGAATTATGGAAATAGTATCCTATTACTATAGTACACTTCTCATTTTTCTGGGAAACTTAGCTTGTGAAACTAGAGCAAGATGAAATGGAGTTTGTAGTGACTGTTTTCTGCATTTTTAAAAATTATTATTATTTTTCTTTCTGTAACCTGAAACAAAAATACTTGGAGTCTTCTGAGTGAAACTACTACAAATGTCCATAATATCTTTGGTTCTACTGGAAAAGAGAGAATCATTTTTCTTTCTGAGTACCATCGAAAGTGTGGCTGTCCACACAGCCCCTGTCAAGAAATAATATGGATGATCTAAGAGAAAGAAAAGTAAATCAGGAAACTGCCTGCAGAGATAAGAGGGAGGAGGATTTAAAAGGATAGTGTTTCCATAAATCAAGGCAACCGGTGACAGCTTTAAAGTAAGGGTCAAAAACATTGCGAGAGGTGTCACTTGGATAAGAAGTTAATCCAAGTTTCCATCTCTCTGCCTTTAGTGCTTGTTCAAGTGGAAGTTAAAGATCCCATGGCATTATTTCAGGATCATAAGAGATTGATATCCTGGCCAAAGTCTCTTTTTCAGGATCATCAGAGACCTCTGCACCAGTATCAATACACACAGATTTATGCGATTGCTATAAACAAAGGAACACATTTGTCTGCATACCATTGCTACAGTTTATTCAACTTGTTTGCGTGGCAGCAGAGAATGTTAAATCAGCAGAAGAATGCTGGGTGGTGTACACTGCAAAACCCATTAGGATGGGTTTGCAATGAGAAAAGAGAAAAAAAATAGAACTCTCTATCACAGAGGATTCCAACCAACCATGAAAACTGAGCATCAGAGCGTCCTGATACTTACTGACCCAAATAAGAGGTTTTGTATAAATTGCTCAAAAATTCCCTGAGATGTACTGAATATAGAATTAAGTTGCCACATCCTAATAGAAATTAATGTTTCCGTCTCAAAGAGATAATGACATTTATACCATTCTCTTTGCAGTCTGAAACCAAAGAACTGAAATGCCATCATTATAATTTAAGGACTCAGATTTTGCATTGCCTTATACAGAGTAGCCTTTGCTCAGAGGGACATCCTTTAATGTAGGATTATTTTCCTGCAAATAAATTCAGTTGGTAGGTTTTGAAATAGAAAGCATATGAGATAATTGGTCTGGGGAGGATGGAAATGATGCTTGTGTTTCAATGAAGCAGAAACCAAACACCTGTGCTACTCCCACAACGCATCATCAACACCATAAGTAGGAGCTCTAATGTAAAAATGTAAAAAAAAAAAAAAACAAACCAAACCAAATCCAACTCTTTAAACTGATCTGTAGAAAGCAAACCTCTAGTTATGACCCAATCCGGATTCATCCTTACTTAATTTTCCCAGAAGTCAGTTGAGTTGCTAAGGACCTTTCATTAGTAAGAAATCTATCAAATGAGCTATTTCTGAATGTAGAGAAAAGTGATTCCATATTACTTTGTTTAAAAAAAAAAAAAAAAAAAAAAGAAAAAGGATTCTGTGTTTATATTATTTACATAAATAATTTTAGCAGATATATACAAACTAGCTAGTGAAACCTGGTGCTCAGGAATGGAA
>NW_020799092.1:74257895-74363391 GCF_003259725.1 Athene cunicularia
CACAGGCAAATCTGCTGGAGAGAAGACATCAAACCATCTATGTTTGAAGAGAAGAGATAACTTACTTTCTAAGCTAAAAAAAGAAATTACTAAGACACTGGGAAATTTGGGAGTGTTTTTGGCTTATCTTGTAAATATTTCTGGATTTTTCTGTGCACAGCCTTTTGTAGCCAAGTGCAATATGCTGAATGCTAGCTGGGTAACAGCATGCTCCATGCTTAGGACATAGGGACAGCATGTATTTGTTTACTTATTCAAATAACACTAGGGGTGAGGTTGCTTAAAAAATAATTCTGCTAAAAGGAACAAAAATTTCTTTTAAGTACATTCAACATTTTGTGATTCATTTAGACAGCCAGCTTTCAAAACAGAAAATTAGTTTAGTTTTTTTGAATATGCATTATTTTACAGTTCAGTTTTTTAAAATATAAAGAGTAAAAATAATTTTCAAATACAAGAGAGCATTCTCACTGTTCAAATCAATTCCAGTAACAACTTGTTATTTCAATCTCCAGGTGAAGCTTACGCAACTTTCTCAGAGGAGAAGTTTCTCATAGCTTCAGTTGCCTTGCCCACATTGTACCACTCCATTTCACAAAACAGATGTTCACAGACCACATCTGCTGTGCTGCCTCAGTTGCATGCTGGGCTGAGAGTACGCTGACAATCAGGGTATGGATGGGATGATGCCAGCAGGAGAACAGAGGGGGAAATTCAGTAGAGTAGACAAAAATACTATTATCTCAACACAGTACTACACCTGCCAGTTGGTAATAATTTACTGATCAACACAAGAATACTTGGGATTGCAGTCTCCCAACTGATGCAACTATTATAAAAACTTGCAGAAAAGAACATTTTGATCAGCACATTTTTTCCTACAGGCTTGAGGCATTAAATTCCTCATCCTTACTGGCACTTCCACCCAACCTAGCATTGGGAACTCAGATCCTACAAGTTGGGACCAGCTATTTTACTTTGTGTAACTGGCTACCACATATGAATGCAAAAAAAAAAAAGACAGCTGGAAAAATTGAAAATTCTGAGTCTGATTTTCCTCTTACACCAGTTTTACACCAGTAGAACTAACTCCATGGGATCAGGCTGCTGGACAAGTCTCAGGGCATGCTTCCCAGACTGATGATGAAGTGGAAAGGAGTTTCTTTAGGTGGCTGAGTTCCTGTCTAAATGACTATTTGAATGCTAAAGGGTTTTTGCTCTAATTGTACTGTAGATAATCTGCAGTCTTGCATAGAAGCCTTTATTATTCAATTCTAAATATAATAAATCGTTTGGAAGGTTCCTTTGGCTTCCATTAAGTTAATTCTGACATATCCCAATGGAGTGAAAGCAGTTCTTTCTGATGGGAGTAATACTGCAGGTGGAAGGAGGAGTTTAAATCACTGCTCTAAGGGAACACACAAGCTGGAGAGGTTACGATGGGGGAAAAAAATTGTGTATGCCAATTTGTACAATCCCTGGGGTGGCAACAAGAAGATTTGCATCTGTATGAGATTATTTCAGTTTTAAATTGAAACATGTGTTAGTTAGCTTGAAGCAAATTGACAATATCTTTGATAGAACTGGAAATTATGAGCAGCAGGAATAGCATGACCCTACAGAGCAATAGTGTATCATTTATTTATAGAGATAACAATCAAAGAAGAACCAATAACAAAAACTGTGGGGTTTCTTCCTAGGTAACAAGTAAATAAAGGGGGAAAAGCTTTCCTGATTGTTGTTTCAGTGAGAACCCAGATTATGGTAGTTGTCTTTGCTCTGTTAGCTGATTTCTGGAGGACACGGAGAGGTTGCTGTTTTTAAAGGTGAGGTAGCAGAAAGGCTTAAACATTTGAACAGTGGTCAACTGTGGTCATGACAACTAAATATAAATTCAATAATCCTACTACCTAATCTATGATTTCTTACAGTGATGGAGCTGTCAGGATTAATTCAGCAAAACAGCAGAAAATAGTCAAAAATGTCATTATGATGCACTGTATGTCTGGAGTCATTTGAAAGAAAAATTATGCATATAATGATATCTAAAGTATGCAGATCCTTACCTTTAATAGCACTTCTGAATTTTAACGGCAGATAATTAATTTATTCAGGGAACCTTTACATTACATGCAGATTGTAACAGTTTGCTGTTACATGGATATTGTAAACATCTTTAAAATAGTCACGGACAGCACAGCTGGAGACAATAGGCATCACAGCTGTCTGGGAATTTGTTTAAACTCTTATGTTTGCAATGAGTACCAGAGCAGTTATTGACACCTCGTTGATGAATGCATCACTCAGTGTAAATAAATCCCCCTTAATTTCTTAAGTGTTTTCTGTGATATCCAAGAGTAGAAGAAAGCAAGAGTGTCAAAATGTTAGTGAGAGTCAAGAAAGAAAATATTACCTATCATTTCTAAAAAAAATTAATCATGTCCTATAGAAATACTGTATTAAGTAGTGACTCTTCAGCTAAATTACATTAATTTTAAAAAACTCGTTGAATGTTGATGAGTTGGAAAAGTTTTAATAAGATCTTTCATGTGTTTGAATGAGTGAAAATAAATAATAATCCCCCCCCCCAAAAAAAAAAAAAAAAAAAAAAATTGGGATAGAGCCAGAAAAGAGCTTGCTCATCTGAGAAAAAATATTTTGGTTTGAAATGGAAGAAAGCTCTTTTGAGCAGTGAACAAAGAAATCTATCATTCAGATCTGCAGATCTCAGAGCACTTTAAGCAAGAACATACTTCCCATATTGCAGGTAGGGCGGCAAACTGACTTCATTGCAACTGCTCTGGAGTCCAGCATCAGTGTGGGAACAGAGCTGGAACATGTTTGGTTTTCTCAGGAGAGTGAGGCCAAGCTGGCTTAGCAAAGCTACTTTCAGTACACCAAGCTCTCTGTTTTCTGTGACAGGGAGCTCTCGTGGGTTGTTACCCAACCATGATTACACTGCACACCGCAGATCCTAGCCTGGACTTCAGGTTTCACATTTGAAACTCTGGCTTCAAATCGCAGCCTGGTGCTCTGTCAGTCTTCCCACACTGTTACTTTGTGGTTCTTGGTCATGAAGTAGTTACTTGGGTTCTTGGTCATGAGGCAATTACATTTTCAGCTGTACACTTCCTTGAGTTTCTGCCTCCAAGCCTCTGTGTGCTCCTGTCTCACACGTGATGGGCACAGATCACTCCAGCTCTCCTGTGCAGGAGGACACAGACAGCTGTCCCTCATGGGTCCACATGCATTTCTGGAAGCTGTTCAGGCTTTATGAGGAGGGAAGATCACAATGTGCCTTCCTCTTCATCAGGTGGGTGGGAATGGATAGCAGGCATCTCTCATCTCTAATAGTCAGAAAATAATAATGCCTGTCTGAGAGCTAGTGTGAATCATTTTCATGCTCTCAGGGAAAATGTGGACCTGTTTGACTTCTGCCCTGCCCCAGGAGCAGCTATGCACTGCTACTTGCTCAGGCTCACACTAGCTTTACAGCTGAGCTCATTAATACAACCTTTTTTTTTTTTTTTTTCTTAAATAACATCTTTTGTAAATAATCTATCCAATTCCTACAGTTTCTATTTTCCAGGACAGTTTAAGTATGCTGGCTGCATTACTGAAGTCAGGCTTTGGTTGGTTGGCATTTCTGTCCTTGGGGTGATTTGCTGGGTTACTCTTCTAGTTCCTGTGCTGCTACAATATGGGGACTGAAAAGTGCCAGAACAAATGCAGGAAGCTGTGCCAGCTCTTGGTATGCGCTGAAAAATCCCAAAGCAACAACATTTGGCAGAAACAGAAACATTGTTAATACAGCAAGCCACTAAAATCTGTGTTTAATCATCAGAGCACCATCTCCCCACACTTGCAAGAGAATTTTCAAATGAGAAGGGAAACCAAAAGGCAAATTAAAGTGTCACACAGGATAGGAACAAAGTATGTGTTCAGAGGTTTAACTCCTTAGAGCAGAACTTCTCTTCTTAAGCCACTTTTGTTTTATAAGTGGGAAAAAGACCAGGCTCAGATGTACATGTTTTTATTAGAATGTAGTGAAATGACCGTATTTCAGTTATACCCCCAGACACCAACTAGACCATACTTGTGTTGAAAGAATTAAAAAAAAAAACAAAACAAAACAAAACAAAACACAAAACGGAGGTAGAAGAGACCTATTAATGTTACATTCTGTTACTTAATGTTACTTAATGTTATTGTTTGCCAGCACAGAATTCCTTCCTACAGACCATTATCTAGTATTGTGGGCAGGATAGTGGAGTCACTGACAACTCTAATGAAGACGG
This sequence comes from Athene cunicularia, assembly GCF_003259725.1. Lineage (NCBI taxonomy): Eukaryota > Metazoa > Chordata > Aves > Strigiformes > Strigidae > Athene > Athene cunicularia. Next base: position 74,262,194 of record NW_020799092.1, read on the forward strand.
ATCCTTCTTTTGCTGTGAATAGAGGAATTTTCTCATCCACACTAACATAATGCCCCAGATTTGTGTGTATGTGTCTATAGGTCTAATTTGTAAATTACCACCACACACCACTGAAAAGGAAGTTTCATACCCAGAAATTGCTGCAATCACATAGGAATTCAAAATAGTCAGCAAGACATGACAGATACAAAGGGCATGCTGGCTTGTTTCTAATCTTCCTCCATTTCACAACAGTGTTTTGGGGGTTTATTTTGTTTTGCTTTATTCTTGACAGGTTAGGAAAGTCAGCTGTTGATTTCAAGGTATACAGAACACATGGCAACCAGAGATATGAATGTGCCACTCTAAACAGAAAGGTGAACCCAGGTTTTCCATCCCAGATCTGCAATGATATGAACATAGCTTCTGAGAAGACAGTAATGATCTGGGTTAGACGCTTATTCACATATTCAACCGGGATTAATCAGTGTTGCTCACTGAAGATTAGTCATTGGCAGCGCCATGATTGCTTTCCAGTGAAACATGGTGGGCAGTTGTGAAATGTTTGCCAGATAAAGTTGAAAAGAGTAAATAAACCTATATGCGTAATCCTATAGCCAAGAAGTTTTATAGGCCAGGTTAAGCTTCTAAGGATCATTAATAAAAACAAATTATATCCCCCAGTGAGGATCTTGGTGAAATTATAGTGAACTATCTAGGTGCTCTATGCACTGAACTTCAGTCCTGCAATCGAGAAGACCAACCATTTTTTGAAGGAGGACTTAGATATTAACAATAAATTAAATAATATAAAATAAGAAGTTGTTCTTTGTCCAAAGTACTTCCCAAAACATATTAAGTCTTCTCCTTTAATTTATTAGGAATAAAACTTCTTGGGCAACTGGCTGCTTCCCAGACACTCTATACTAATGCTTAATTCACAATTTTCAATTTCTAGGGCTTTGACAACAGTCCTGAACTTTAGTAAGGACACATCTAAGTTTCAGCTGCCCCAGAAATGTGAGCTGCCATCCACTGTACTGAGCTGCTCTTACTCCAATAATCATCTTTATTTTCCAGTGATTTCTGCATTTCGCTGGGAGTACACACAAGATGAAGGACCACACACAGTTCCTCCTGCTAGAAGGAGGCTTAATATCTCTTTCCTTATGGTTTGTGACTATTGCACCTCTAAGCCGCAAAATGTTGCCTTAAATTAGTGTAACACCTCAGCCCAGGCATGCCTAAGCATAATTAGTTTGTTCAGACTTTCACAGATTATTATTACAGCTATAATTTCATCCAGGTTATAACAAGCTTACTTAAGCAGAAAAGCAAACACCTTAGTGAAGAAAAATGCAAATTTATCTTAATACAAGCTTTCTCCTTAGACCGTTTAATTTAGCTTCCATCTTCACCATGAGATTCCAACAGAGTTCCTCCATGCTTAGGTTTTCTCTACTCTGAATGTGTTCTGTTGGTGTTTTGTTTTGTGTTTTTTGGTGTGTTTTGGGGGTTTTTTTTTGAGTTTTTTTAATTTGGTTTTGGTTTTTGTTGTTGTTGTTGTTTTGTTTTGTTTGTTTGTTTGATTTTTTTCTTTTTTTTTTTACTTTTCAGGTTTCAAACACCAGAAGTACCTGTCTGGAAATATCAAGCACTACTACAAGGTAGATACACACAAAGAGGCACACAGTATACTCGAATCACATTAAAGATTCCCAGAAAGCCCAGTGTCAGGCAGAAAATAAATGTTCTATGTCGATTCTGCTCAAAGATGAGCTTTTAATTCCTAAACATAGCAGACAGAGGAGCAAGAACAATATCTTGGCCAAATTCTGTCTTTTATTTTTCCCAAGGATTCTGTGGCCTTGCTGAGTGAAAGCTGAGCTTTTGCAGAATGGAGTAAAATAGAGAATCCTGACCCTTATAAGCACCCAATGCAGCTGTAAAAAATCAGACACTAAGGGATAAATCTTGTTTTGTTACTAGAACAAGATTGTTCATCGGCTTTATTGAGTTGCCCTGGTATAAAAAAAAATTCTAATTGGTCCTTGATGTGAACAGTTGTCTCCCGAATAGGCACTTTGCTTTCCAAAAGCTGCATTGTGTACTTTTGTATAATGTTAGCATTTCTCTTAAATTGGATAAATGCACATGAATGGAAAAGGTTTCATGCAAATGAAACTAAGAACACATGTTGTATTAATGCAAAAATTGTGCTGTCCCATTTTGTTGCCAAAGCGGTCTCTCCACACCTGCTATTACTTCCATCAAACTAAGACCAGCCTCCCATCAGGTGGCCTGGACAGAATTCCATTTGGAACTGCTGTCTAATCCAGTCATTAGGCAGCAAAATGCAACACTTTGGGACCGAGCACACCCAGGAATGTTTTTGACTGTGAAGCACAAAGCTAAAACCAAGGGTCAGACGGTCTCTAGGGTATTAGCATGGTGTACTACCAGCTACTGTTGTCCACTGCTAACCTATATCAGTACAGTAGTTCAGCTCTGTTTTCCTGAATCTGTATATTTGAATGTGGTTAGGTGGAAACACTGTTGCTCTGCAGAGCTATTTAGAACTATTGGAAGACTGGTATAGATAAAAAATAATAACAGTGCATATTTAGATTGTCTAAAAAAGTGTCTAAATTTAGGAATGTACATGCAGACTTCTAAATACTCAGTAGGTGTCTAAGATCTCATAATGATCAACAGAAATTTCAGGAATATGGTTGACAGCACCTGGAAAGCTTTCAGCTCCTTTTAGAGTCGATACCTATGGCATGATTAATTTTCCTGAATATAGGCATCTTGTGCCGTTCAGAATATGATGGCATATCAGACAATACAGAACAACAGTGAAGTGCACACTCATACAGAGGGATGGCTGGAGCCCAGGTGAGATACTGTAAAATATTTCAGATAGAATTAAACTATTGCAACCTTGCATTTGACCAGCTGTGATCATTAGCTTCAGATGGATTAAATTAATTTATCTAAATATAGGTGTCTGACATTATTTGAAATGCCCTAGGAAGTTCAAAACTTTTGCACAGGACAGAAAGATGCAGCAAAGTGCTCACTTGGCAAATGGAAGCCAGGCAGGTGCCGTAAGGTATCTCAAATGTCACCAAACACACAACATGACTAAATCATGCCCCAGGTCTCCACTGCCTGCCATGAGAGACTGAACAATGTCTTTCACTCACCTGGAGATGCTTACATCAAAACCACCTAACTTTAGGTGTCCAAATTCAAACCTGAGTCTTACAAATGAACCTTCTATCTAATTGCTTTGTTGAAACCATTGGTTTGTTTCATCTCACCTTTTAAATTCAAAGTACAAATATGACTTTTTATTTGAGACTGTACAACACTACACTATCCTGCTTTAAGTCATGGAAGTTATTGCAATTGTAAGGAAACTTCTGTGATTTCGATTCAGAAAATCTATCCATTAGCCCCTTTTAAACTGAGTTTCTGCTTACTCTGGTATATATTTTTTCTCTCCAGTTAGTCTGCTTGATATAAGTCATACAGAGAAATTGGAAGATCTGGAAAGAAATTAAAGAGGATGTTATGCTGTTTGTCTCCAATGTGAAGAAGAAGGCTAATTTAACACAGTTTCCCTGAATGGATCTTTACCAGTAGAAAGATAGATCTAAATGCATGAACCTTTGCTCAGGATTTAGCAGTCTCCATAGCTACATGTCAGATGAACTGAAATCACTTTGTCTAATTATAAGAGGGAATGTGACTTAGGTTTAAATTATTCTAATATTAGCCATAAATCTACAGTACAGCCAGGTGTTTCCCATGAATAAGCTTTCCTTTTCTGAAGCCCCATCAATTATATCCTGTTCTGTGTTACAGTCTAGTTACAAAGCAAACTTTCCTGGTGAAGAACTGTATCTGGTTACTGTACTGTAGAAGTGCTCTGAGTTCTTGTACATGCACAAAGTAAAAGTGTTGTTTATTGCAACAAATTCAGCTTTATTGGAATAATATTATATCTGTTTTATCAGCAGCCAGCTTTATATCCATGACATTAAAATGACTATGAAATTATAGATGGGAAGAAAAAATATTATCTAAAGCTCTCAGCTCTTTAAGTGAAATGGAGTTCGTCATTGCAAGCCTGCTGATGCTGCACACCCCATGCGATGCTTCTCCAATTCCCATTTGTTTATTCCCATTTTACTTGATGTATTGTTTGGTTTTATTTATTTTAGATTGTGCTGTATGGAGCTTTATCCATGCATCAGGTAACAAAACTTAAGCCTGAATGGTCAGAAAACAGTATCCAAAGTCTAGTCATCACCACTGACTGAAAAAGTCTCTGAGTGAAGAGAATGGTCGTTTCAGGCAAGTGAAACATGAAATTAAGCTGGCTTGCTCTGCTAGATTCCAGAGGACCATATGAAATAATCTTAATTTAAGGAAAACAAGGCCTAGTCAGAGAAATTGCTTATCCAGGGACTGGTAGGGAGCATTGGTTGACTATGGGGATGCGTAGTAAGGAGATGATGTGTGTTTCCATTGTAATACTTAGATCTCTAAGTCTTTCAGGTGTCAGTATTCATTAATCCTACTCACTTCCCTGTGAACTGAAAACGTTTAATATTAATTTAAGTTTTCTAGAGCCTCCACACTCAGGGAAACATCATGGAAAAATTGTCTTTATGTTTGAAAGACGCTTACAGTGTTATTCAGGTTGCTGGAATGCTAATGAGTAGCACTAGGAACATAGACACCATTATCTGTAATCTGACATCTGCGTTAGGAATTGTCAGCCTAAACTCCCTTTATATTTAGTGGACAGTACTCAGTGGACAATATCATAAAGGGGGTCTCGAATCACCATTTGAACATGTCACTGCACAGAGGGAGTCTAGGCTGCCATATCCACAGATTTCCACTATGTATGTGAGGTGATCAAAGTAAATCTTACCTCCAGTCTGGAGTTCAGGCTCTCAGCTCTGAAGAAACCCCTCACTTTGCTCTCAAACCCCACTAAGTTTTCACTCAAATGCTCTCAAACCCCACTAAGTTTTCACTCAAATGCTCTCAAACCCCACTAAGTTTTCACTCATGGTTTAGAATATAAAAGTACTGATTTAACTGTGCGTGAGTCTTTGGGTGAAGATCCATATCTTTAGTATTGTGTATGGAGGCAATGTTCTACTGTGAGTGACAGGGTTGCCAATGTTTAATATTTTAAAATATTAACCTAAATGTAGAGAAAAATACAGAACTGTGAAAACCATCAGGACATACCAAAACTAGGTTATTCTCTCACTCATAAAAGAGAAACTGTATTAATGTTGTTGCGTAAAATATTTTGATGTAATGATGGACTTTAACTGCAGAAAAGGAAAAATCAAGTTGTTACAGTTAAATTGCTTACACATAGATTTCAATTAACATGACCTTTACAGGACTTAATAGTTCAGACTTTTCTCATTAACTTGTGTAACATTTTGTTCATGCATCAGAGTTTCAAACTACTGGGTTACCACTGGAAATACCTGAAGAGGCATTACCATTTTTATTCCAAACATTTAAATAACCTTTGTAATGGGTCACTTGCTCAGATATCAGCCTGTTCCATGCTCTAGTTATAATGAGCAAAGATTTGTTTTCCAAGCTTTTACTGAGCCTTTGCTATGTACAGATCTTATGATGAACACAGTGTCAGAGACATGCACTTTCCAAACTACCCATGACAAATAAACTTGATCACATCACATGGAAAAAGAAATTTTATTACTTTTCGAATTATTTTGTTAGACTAAGAGTTTAGCTTTCAGTAAAGGAGGAAAGCCTGCTTTTTGCGTTCTTGAAAAAGTGCCAAATGGTCATCTCAGAGCCTGAAATACTCTGTTTATCCACATTGCATACAAAAGCTTCACAGGCCTCCTCAACTACATGCCTCAGACTTGAGCCCTCCTCCCCTTGGGATGTGCTTATGCTAGAATGGAAATGTGTGACTGTTTTCTGGACTTACTGCAAGTATTTTGGGTGTCAATTGTGGAGTATCTGTGGTATCTTAACATTAGCCCTCTCAGAATTTACTCAGTGTGTTAGGCTAACTTGTGGCAATTTGAAGCCGAGTTGGCTACACTGATCCTGTTATTGGAACTATTTAATTTAGTATGTGCGTTTTATTTAAATTGGCACTGCGGAGAAAAAAATTCCATGACCCATTGTAATGTCTGCCAGAACAGTATTAGACTATCAGACTATCATTGGTTTTGCACAAAGTAGAAACACAAAGAGAATGTGAGATGTCAATATTACCAAACATAGAACCTGAAATATCAACTAGGTAGGTCATGATTGCTTTCATAATTAGACAGAAGAGGATAAATCCTTCCATCTCCTCAGTCTCAGAGATCTTTAATTCAGATCCATTACTTTCCATATAGGCAACTGTGAAAGGCTTCCTAAAGTCCCTGAGTAGCTACAGGTTTTAATAATTCAGAAGATGAAACAGCCTAGCATATACATGCAAATTCTTGACTATTGCTCCAAGTTCTACCCATGTTCTAAAACAATTATAGAAAAAAAATTGTTCTCTTGGACAATCTGATGTAAGAAAAGGATTGTAAAACTCCTCCACATGGATGCTGTGAAGAGATAGCAATATTTCTAAATGGTTTTATAAATACAAAGTATTATCAATGACCTTAATGGTCAATTCCGCTCATTACAATAAAAGCACATCTAGTCATATACAATAAGCAGAAAAAAGTCTTTAGACTGTAAGATAATATTGTTCAGTCACCGAACCTTTCCTCTGAAGATTTTTAAAGTGTTTTGGGCACATTAAGACCCTTCACCTTTTCCACTGATGGTTATATGAGCATTGTCCTGAGTGATTAAGGCTCACAATGATGCAGGGAAATGGACAAATAACATCTGATAGATTGGAAGAGAAAAACTCTGGCTTGGAGGAAGTTTCTTATCATCCAGCTCACAGTCCTTGTCTGAACACAGATATTGTGTGCCAAGCACCGTATTCTAAAAGAGGTCTGCTTTAGAAGAAGTGGCCTAATCAAGCATTGTGGTCATTCTTTTTTTTTTTTTCTTTCTCCCTTTCCAGGTGGTTATTATACACTTGATACTCAATATGGCTTAGGGACAAAGACAAAGCAAGACCAAATGAAGTAAGAAAGAAACTTCCCTCATTTTCTCCTACTTTCAGACACAGGTAACCTGCCTGGGATGTTACCTTCAGAGAAGATCTGCATTTGCAAAGAAATATACTTAGATAAAAAGTATGATGTGCCTTTTTATTTATGTAAGACACCTTCTATCCCACATTATACTAGGCAACCTATTGAACGTTTCATTATTAAACATCGTGGACATTCACAACCTGTTTTCCTGCAGTATTTGAAATTTTGCTCTGTGCTACACCAATCCAAATGGGGTATTTGCCACAATTTATAACAAGGCAGCAAAGGACAAAAGTGTTCATGTTGATTAGAAATTCTGAAAGAAATTCTAGACGTAAAAATGCTTCTTAATTTACAAAGCAACACAGTAGTGATGTGTTAGACACTCAAATATATTATAACTGCAATCAAACTATAACATTTTGGGGGTTTTTTTAGAGAACTCTTGTATTTTAATATTTCATACCAGGCTTTTGTAAGAAAGCAGAACATGCAAACTGGATTTGAACATGCTTAAATGATAGAACAGGTTCTACTCAAGAAGTCTATTGTGGGAAATATTTTAATACCTTGGCCTTTAAGCTCATTTACATCATGGACATGTGAATTTTTTTTTTTTTTTTTTTTCTTAATAAAAAGAGAGGTACTGATTTCAGTCCTGTACCAACCCAGGAATTCAAATCAGTTATCTTCTGTGTAAATCCTCTAAGAGAATGAAATGACCACCAAAGACAGATCTTTGGGGCTAGATTGAGTAAGGTGGGGATAAAGCCCACTTCCCCCCTTTGTGAATCTTTGGAGTAATTTCAATGAAGATAAGAGGACTTAAAAAGTTTACCAACAAGTCCATCTTAACAACATAGCAGCCAGATTCCATGAATAAAAATCAATTATTTCAAATATCAGGCAAGTCAGATCAAGTATATGCTGTAGACCCTTTAGAAAATGTAGCAAGTATTAACTCTATGTGAGCACTATTTGGAAGCAACATAGGAAATAGTCATGTGTGTCTTTCATCAGTTAGATTACCATTAAGTCATACCAAAATTAAAGTTCAATTTATAGACTATGGAAATCAATTTAAACAGAGTAATTTAAACTCTGTTGTTTAAATCCTCTTCAACACTTAAAATTAGAAACTCCCCATTGTGACATTTTTCTTTTGAGTGCATGTGTTGCCATGACTACATCACAGTATTCCTACAGCTTCTTGGGCATCAGGCATCAATAACAGATTGCTCTATCCCCACTGCCTTGCATGGACATCCCAGGCTGGGGCTGACTGATTCTACTCCCTGATTTAGATAGTGACCCCCACCTGCAGGCCAATGTCCCAGACTGGCCTCATACCATCCCCATCACCATGGAGGTGTCTGATGCCCTGGGCAGGGGCTGCCCCAGCTGCTCCCCAGCCCACTCTGCTCCTGATTGAGGGGGACTGGCCCTGACTGAGATGTTGTGCCCCACCACTCTGAGGAGCCTCTCATCTCCCCTGTCCCATAGGAAGCAGCTGGCCCTCAGTACTCCATGACACACCCAGTTTCCTTGGTAATGTTTTCCATTCCTTTTGCAATCTTTTGTTCACTAGGTTTTTGCTGAATTTCTTTTCATGGAAATATTTGTGGACCACTTTTTGAAGCATTTTTCCCATCATCTGAATGTAACAGACTAGTTTATTTCTATGACATTTTTACTGCCTCCTTAAATCAAGGTAACTGCAGGAATTCCATTAAACAGCATTAATGAGACACTGATCCTCTGGAAGTCTCAGAGTGTCCTGAACCAACCTGAGCAAAAGTCTTCCCCAGATGCAAACCTGAATGGTAACAAATTGTTTCTGCTCTCTTTGCACTTAGTTGAAGGGTCTACAGCAATAATACCTGCCTTCAGGTGACAATCTTGCCTAGACATTTCTTGCTCTATGGAAGGGGTTCTCGACCTATCCTTCACCACAGACCTCCTTCAAAAACCTGTTGTGGACATGGACCACCAAGACTTAATTCAAGATTTAAAGCACTAGACTGCATCAATTATTTATTTTAATTTTCTCATAAAGGGTCTTCAGATTTGGAGATAGGGGAAATAAGTTAATCTGTTAATGCACACACTCCTATTATAATATCTTTATTGCAATGATTCCATGTGAATTTAAAATAATAGCATCAACAATCGTCTTGTTCCAATAGCCCATTTTATGACAGTTTAACATGCTAATTCTGAAGTTGATGCCAATTTTTACATTAAATTTGATGACAAGTTTTTACAATTTTCTTACCTCACCCCTTGTTTGTCTGTGTTCAGTCAACACATATTTTTGTTTATGGGTCCAGGGCCACCACTTGGAGGAACAGACTTCAGCCCCGTTGTGTCCCTAAAGAGGGCTGTTGGGTTAAGAAAATATTTTTAACAGAAAACCCACCTAGTTAAAGTGAGTCCCACCAGCCATACTAGCACTGAATGTATTATACTAGTGCGTCAGGGCAGGCGTGCTGGGGAGAAGTTGAGTATGGGGGGAGCACTGAGCGGAGGAGCCTGTGGGAAAATGAGGCACAGTGCTTGCCATGGGCCAGAACAAATGTTTCCAGGCTGGATGTTCTCCACCCTTCCTTTAAGCCTTCGTGTACTCCTTGTGATGACATCACGCCCCCCCCCAGGAGTCCACGGACCACAGGTTGAGAACCGCTGCTCTCTGGTATGTGCTCCATGTACCACCCTCTCACATGGAATCCGTCTTCCACGTGGCATCCCCACATTCAGGTCACACTCCTGCTTTTTGTTTCTCCAACCAGAGTTCCCCCATGCTCTGACCTCCTCCACCTCCTGCCTGCATTTGCACAGGATGGACTTCACCTTGTTGAATTAATCTCCTGCACATCTTCACCTACGTATCAGAATTTCGCCAGATCCAGACGTCTGCCTTTATTCCCATCCTAGTCTTCCAGCTTCAGCGTTTTTCAGTACAAAGAGCAGTTCAAGCATTCTTTCCCTGAGACAGTGTCGTTCAGAGTCATGAGTTGCCTAATTCCATCCAGGAGCAAATCCTGTTTATTTCAGACCCTAAACCAAGCACTGAATTTCACAAGTATACTATATCTTTTGATCCCCTAACTCCTCTCACACTATAGACCCCGAAACGAACTTATTTGTGTCACTGATTTATTTCTATTTTTTGCTTGAACATGTGTCATGTACTCTCCCGGATTTATCTAATCAGTTTGAATTCTGGACTTAGCATTAACACAATTTGTATTCCAGCCAAGCAAAAGAGTAAGGTTCTTAATTATAAAATTGGAAATACCTACAAAAGAAATTGATATAAATAAGGAAATAATCTTGAAATGTGTCTTATCCTAGCTGTCACATGGGAGGGATTTTCTCAACTAGTGAACTGCAGAGCTGCTGAATGAATTTATTCTTCCAGAGTATTTCTGCCTTTCTGTTACATTGGAGGATTTTCTGCTGAATGCTGACAAAATTTCAACCCCTGTTTTAGGAATCCTTTTATTTCTTTACTTTTTGAGAGCCCTGGGAATAGCATGGCCTTTCATTTAGCTGCTTGCTGTCTATCAGGATGCAAAAGGAATGCTCTTAAGCTTATTTGAGGATAAATCTCTTTAGGTACAGAGGAATCATGGAGTGCTGATTCTTCTATCCTGTTTGCCTTTTCTCTCAGGAAATCAGCTGAATTGCAGTGATAAAAAAGAATTACAGTAGTAAACCTACAATGTACCCTTCTGTAAGCTACATATCATGAGATCTTTTTGGCACAAGTAGCCATTTTATTTCTGGTTTATTGGCATGTTATAGAGACTGCCTATAATACATAAATATACTTCTGGGGCTGGGTCACTGTGTCACGGTCCTATTCAGGGAAGAACTTGAGCATCTGTATAATATGAATCATGTGCTTAGGTCCCACAGGTGCCAATGGAAATTAAGCAACTACTCCAGGGGTGTCTTGAATAGAGATTTATTCTTAAACCATGTTCCTAAAATAAAATATTCTCCTTTATTCTAGTCAAGGCTGGAATAAACTAAAATGCAACACTTGTCATACAGGGTTTTGGCTGTTTTTTTTTGGTTTTTTGGTTTTTTTGTTTTTTTTTTTTCTCTTGAGTTGTTTTTTAAATGATGCTTTTTTTAAGAATACCTCAGAGTTTCCTATTCATTAAATGTGTTTGTCTGCAATTGTGTAAATATTAAAATTTACTTAAAGCCTCTGATGAAGATAGCTGTAGCAATTTATACAGAGATTGATCTGTTAAGCTTTCACTGAAATAGTGTTACCTTAATTTCTGAAGGACATAGTTTACAACATGTAGCAAAGGCACTTCAATTAGTGTCACCCAGTGAAGACAAAACATCTGTATACCTAAATCAGACACTCCAGCACCTTGTACAACCTCTTCCCACTCTGCTTCTGTAGCTACCCAGAGAGTTTTTCTGCCTCTACTTGTCTCTCCAAATCTGCTCCTTTCACAGCATGCAGGAGCATTCAGTGCAGCAGGAAACAAGTTCAGCAAAAACAAAATCCCGGAAACAGCAACATAACAATTGTCTAGTCTTCACTTTATAGCTTTCTTTTTTCAGCTTCCTCTCTTTCTACTGATCTCACTCTTTTTCCCCCTCTTCTTCCCTCTCCCTCTCCCATCTTCCCCTCACCTCTCAAACACACAGACCTTTTCCTATGAGGCCTTCATCAGGGAACCTGTTTTCTTGTTCTCAAGAAACAAGCAGCAAAAAGTCGGCATTCTCCTGTCACATCACCTCCCAGTTTTAATCAAAAACCTTTCAGGAACATAAAAATTAAAGGGAAATGAATTATGTTTCCAACCAGAAGCCAGAATTAATTCAAGACCTCTATTGGAGAAATAGGTGGTTCTTATTTCATTTCCAAGCTAATCGGGAGCCTGGGTCTCATTTCAGAGCTGGTAATTTCTAATGCTGTTGGAAAAAACAGACAGCTTGCCGTTCCCAGTCATTTTTATAATATTTTCCAGCACTGGAAATTGTTGACTAGCACGGCCTTTGAACAAAAACATTCACTATGCTAAATTTAGTCTACAGTCCTGTAACAAGTGTATTTTAAAAGAGCAATTACTAGATCAGTACCAGTTTAACCACCCTCTGGATCTGAATAAATCTTCTTTGGTAGTCTTTAAGAAAGTGTTCTCTTCTGGAATGAAAGATACAGGCAACTTGTCCGGCTGGGACCTTTTAGCTATACATGGGGTCAGTGGTTTAACTAGGATGATATTCAAAGGAAAAGAAAGAGCATCCGCAGGAATATCTGCTTTAAGTTATTAATGACTCAGTTTCGGGAGCTCACAGGTCCCTGTTCTGCACAGTCTGTCTGATGTGAGCATTGGGTGTCTTAGGTAAAAGCACAGGGAATAGAGAATGGTAAAAAACACAGATGCAGGCCCTCGTCTATGGGACTCAATGATAGACTTCGTGTTTCAAAAGGAAATAGTTCTAAGTAGTGCAGGCATATGCCTCGTCTTTCCACTTGGCCTTGGGGTCAGGCATTAATCACTGGAATTGAACAGTTTTAGAAATACAGAGGTTGACAGATTATGGACCACCAAATGAACAGATGTGCCTTCTGTATAACCCCAAGAAGGTGTCTATAGAAAAGAAGAAATTTACATATACATCTGAATTGAGATAAATTTAATGAGTTCCAGGTATGTCATCAGTCATACAAACTTTCCAAATTGTCTGCCAGAGATACTTTGGCTCTCTCTCTTAATGACAGAAGAAATTTACGTAAACTACATTACCCTCTACATGACAAATGTGAAATTCCCTTTCAGACTAAGGATGCAATTTAGATCTCCAGTGTCATTTGAAATGGCCTAAAGTGTGGCTTCAGAAGGTGATTACTGATATGTCACATCTACCAGTTCTGTCTGTTTATCTTGAATACTCTAAAGAAGCCCAAAAAGCTTTAGATGCTTAGTCTAGGACACCGAACTGAACTTTTTTTGTGTCCCTTTAAAGGTGAAATGAACTGCTCAGTAAATTCTGTTGATGGTGTTGACTACATTATCACTAAATAAAAAAGGAAATTCAATACCTATCTCACATGTAAGTGCCTAAAATATATTAATCATGATCTAAATGCCATGCCAAGTCTATTTTGTGAAAGTACCACAATATCTACATTGTATGAAGAAAGGAGGATCTTGAACCCAAATCATCAAAGGCTGAAAAATAAATTTGTGGGTGAAAGAGATACACACAGGACACCAAGGGCTTTTAATCGGATAATATTGGTCAGTGTGGTGATCACTAATAATGGTCAATGGTCTTAGCGTGATGTTAGCTTGCTTATTTATAAGCAGCCCAGGAATAATTTTAAGGAATTATTTGAAATCCAAAGAGACAGCCTTGTGGATGTGGCATGAGAGGCAGTGTGGAAAGGAATATGAGTATGTTCTTTATGAAGCTGAACAAGTGACCGTATTTTGACAGGTTGGGAAGGAAAGTATTTCTGTACTTGTAGGGTTGAGGTTGGAGTCAATTCCACTAAACAGAGCTACAAAAAGAAGTCTTAAAAAAAATCATACATTTTTCTAAAATGCACACATTCCAATCGGGCCTCTTCCATGGGATTTCTGGTATAAAACTGGTGATTATATTGGAATTTTAGAAACAACTTGTAGGGCTCCCAAAACACAGGGAGGAGTCCCTCCCAGGGCTGGAATATTAAGTTGGCTGGAAGAGTTGTTGGCTTTACAAAACATCCAGGACCACATTGTGATCATAATGAGACTTTCTTACATTTTTTAAAGATTTACATGAGAGCTCTGCAGGGATATGGGCCACTTATCAGATAACTCACAGAAAAATAACTTGTTTAGTGTGACAAGCTCTCTCTGAGGTTGCCAGATATATTCCATGAACACATGTAGTCTGACTTTTAAAAATGCAGTTTCTTAAAACACCATTAGCAACTGATAACTATGTAAAATGTCATTGCATTGTAGAAAATACAGCCATCCTTTTATTGGAATCATTTAGTCGTACTCAGATCTATGTTTAAAACACAGAGAATCAAGTTTCATTTTAATGCATTCATTTAATGCATTCATTGCATTCATCAAGCTCTATGGAAAGAATACAAAGTGAAACCAATTCTGACAAGCCAGTCTAACAGAATGAACTCTATCTAGAGTATACTTTATTCCAGTTCAGCTGCTAACATCCCTACCCTGCAGCCTCAGGTGTGAATTTTAATGTCATGATGAAACTTTGTGGGAAAAATTCCTTGACACCGAAGTTGTTTATACGCTTTCAGGATGTTAATGGTTCAGGTATGGATTCAACGCCTCCGCAGTTCTGAATTATGAAATAATTGCTGCAGATTACCGTAACTGGAAGAGATTATATCTTCTCATGTAGATTCTTCTGTAGGTTGCCAAGCAGGCTCATATTTAACTGCAGTAGATTTAAAGGAAAAAAACATAGCATTCTGGTAATTGCACAAAGGAAGCTAGCATGTTTCTTTAATAAAGTCCCATCTTTCATGAGTACCCAACACCAGCAACAGAATTTTCATGAAACAGATCATTTTTTATTTTCCTTTAGACACAAGAGTGGTGTGTCAACACCAAACACACTGTGCTGGGAGAAGATAAGTCTGTTGGCTGTTGAACAATCAAAACCCCTTCTCATTTCTTTTTCTAAATGGACCCTTGTGTGTGCACTAAAACTGCTCAGTTCCTATTGGAGATAAATTTATAAATGTCTTTTCCTTTCAGTCACTATGATTTGAAAAGCCTGGAAACTGAAATAGTTCAGGTTTTTCTTCAGAACTTGCTGGAAAATTCAATTAACAACATTGATTCAGCAGTGGTTTATTGAACTCCGATTTTTTAAAAACTTTTCTAGTTCAATGATAATTTTGTTAACTCCAAGAAAGGGTTAAGTAGATTTTCCTCTAGGCTACTCTCCCTGTTAAAAGCAGTCAAGCCACAGCTTCCATGCTCTCCCTTGGAAGAGGGATTCCTCTGGTAGGCTTTAATCCCTGTATCAGTGAAGCCCCAGACCTTTATCTGAGCTGAACTCTTAGATTTAGTGTGGAGTCCTGTGGCCCCAAACCTCAGTCTTCAGGAACATAGTCTGAATTTATTCAGTCTTTCATGATCATTCATGATTTTATTGTCTTCAGGGGTGGCCTTTCTTGAAGACAGGTGTCACTGTTCAGTGAAATACATACTTAGCTTTGGCCAATTTCACTGCAATTTGTTGTAATGAAACTTCCAAGATGTGTCTCCCTGTACCTCAAGGTTTTGTGAATAAGGAGAAAAAGCAAAATCCAGAAAAGAACACTGCAGAATTTCTGATCCATACAATACTTTGCGTGATTTTGATCTGATTGGACTAAATCCATTCTTGCATGAAAACCTGACTTACCAAAAACTGGACTGTCTGCCTTTTGCCACCACTAGTTTTCTCTGTTGCCATCTTCAAAAATCATGTTAATTTCGAATGGGAAACTTGTCCTAACCAGTTTATAAAGTTCTTGCTGAAGGAAATAAAGATTAATTTTGCCATACTCCTGGAAGAAGTACCTCATACTCCTGATTGATTCTGACTACATGTCGATCTTATGGTTTAATGACTTGAGTACACAGCCTCATCAGGATTTAGCCAGGCTAAGGTATTACACATCCACAATAATGTCTACATCTCTGAGCTTATCTGGTTTCAGATGTGAGGCAACGCAAAACAGTTTAAAGGGTCTGCAACTAATTTATAATCTCACAACTGGAGATGGGCTAATAATATCCATTTTTGTCCAGAAAACATTTTGATTTAGGTAGAAGACACTAATTAGCTAAACTATGATAATTCAGTCTTGTACCCCACATCCCAATGCTATTATTTTGAATATTGGATAAACAAAGTATATGTATTTTCATCTTTCTTTCTCTCTTTTTCTTTCTTTCTTTCTTTCTTTCTTTCTTTCTTTCTTTCTTTCTTTCTTTCTTTCTTTCTTTCTTTCTTTCTTTCTTTCTTTCTTTCTTTCTTTCTTTCTTTCTTTCTTTCTTTCTTTCTTTCTTTTCATAGTTAAATAAATTTAATTTCTTCCTTACCCTGTGTCACACACCTGAAAATGTGCAGAGTTCCAGAGACAATGGTTTAATTGCTACTGAATTGAATCTCCATTAATCCATAGGCTTTGCTCAAAATAAGACATGCTATGTATTACCTCTTTAGCTGAGATAAATTCTACCTCAGAATGATAGTAGTTCTATTTTTATAAAGGTTTCTTTTTGTTCAGGTTTTCCAAGGCTTTTGAGCCTATAAATTAAATTTTGCTGTCAGACACACTTTCTAAACTAAACACTACCTTATTTTCTTATCGTATTTGGAAATGAGTCACTTTGCCACACCTTCTTTCTCTCCTACTCTACAGAAATGAACTTGTTATCACTTAAAAATATGTATTGTTTTCATGAGGTAAGTGTTCCCAGATACATTCACGAAACCCCCTCCAAGCTATTGAGGTTATCTTTATATCAAATATAGAAAAACCTTTGGTTTGAATCCAAGAACTGTCAATTTTCAGCAACTCTTGATTGTGATTTTCTCTTCATTCATTCATTCATTCTATTGTGTTTTCCACTAAAACAAATAGTTTCTTCTCCTTCTCTGGCCAACACTCTCTCTCTTCAGCTTAACTGTTTTAAATATCTTTTTCTTCTTTTAGAACTTTAAGGAATTCAGTCCTCTTGAGCTCTAATCTTGTTTTATTTTTTTGTGACTACTTCAGGCAGAATACTTGTCATCACTTAACATTTCTTTCATTGACGAGTCCAGCCTGTACTACTGACAAAATATTAATTTATTCCTCATTACCACTCATGCCAGGCTTCATTACCTGCTCATTAAGTTTGCAATCAGTGCACATAAACCTGTGCCCCTGCATGTGCAACTGGAATCCTTGGTCAGAGAAATTAAATTATCGTTCTAGTACTAAAATGATTCTATAAAAATTCCCATTGTGAAATAAATACAGCTCTTCAATAACTGGACAGATTTGGAGTAGAAGCCTCAGAAATGTTTCTTCAATCACTTTAGTGCTATGCACTAGTTCCTAATCATATCTGACAATGAAAGTATGAACACTTGTGCTAGGATTTCTGCAGCAGACATCAATAGCTGAGTCTGTAAATGTCAATAGACAGAAATAAGCACTTCCAGGGTGCGATACACTTGACCTATTTTTGACATCTATTTTAAGATGTGATGAAATATTCCTCTGCTCACTAACTATGCTGTCTGCAATGACAGTCTCGGGTGACCAGCTACAGATTTTGATGTCTATAGATTTTGTCAGTTGTATCATATATTTACTTCCACTCTGCATAAATAATCTGAATCCTTAAACTCAAATCATATAAAGGCAATATCAAATAAACTATGATTTTAAGACATATCCAAAAAGAGATTAAAAGCATTAGAATTTACCAATAATGGGTAGGTATCAATAATACTAATGAATGTAAGTAGCGGTATCAGTCCCATAATGGTCAGCCAAGTTATTAGAAAGTTGGTAGTTTTTCAACTAGAACAATATTTCATTTATTTATTCAGAAGATCTGCTGTATTAAACCCCTGAATAACATCTAATAAACACAGAGTCTTCTTTTATTACATCAAAGGAAAAAACGTATCTTCTCTACAAGTCTGGTTTTATTTGACATATAGAAGATCCTCTTCAGAGCTCTATTGACTAGTCTAATGGCAAAAGATGAATCATTTTGATGAACTATTCCTGTCTTGTGCTCCTAATCAATGATTTATTTATTTGTGCACAGTGAAATTATAAGGCCTGAGATGAATACTTATATGGGCATAAAACATTTATTTGAATTAAACCATCAGACTAGACACTGGCCAAGTTTAAATTATGTATTAATCATAGTTCATCGTCTTTTTTTCTAGTTCTGGTACTAGTAATATAAAACTGATGTCTGTAGCAGATGAACTACTTGTCTTTTTTTTTTCCTTGCTGATCAAACATGTTTTTCTGATTACAATCCTTACCAAAGCTTGTATTTTAATACATGCACCTTTAGCCATACAAACTCTAAAATATTTTATCAATTTAAAAAATAAGTTGAAAAGCACTTGTACATCTCAGTTTAACATAAATCTAGAAATATTGCATGAAAGAATGAATGTCATGGCTCATTAACTTGGGCTGATAACACAGAAGTAGAAAGTTTTCTCTTAACCAGTAAAGTACTCTGATTTGTTAGACTTCCGGGATAGTCATGATCTTTCCAAGCAGATTTATATTGCCTGCTTAATGCGAGATTAGATATCCCATTTCCCCCAGTAGGGTCTTTAGCATTTCCACTGGGATATCCTCTTCAGAATTTAAGGCCTTAGCTTGTCAGCATTTGGGAGCGTGGTTAAAACATGGTCAGTGTTTGAAGTGTTGAACTGGTTTAAATGGATTTTGTATCCAACATATTCAAAACAATCACACACACACACACAAAATTATTCTCTACAATGATAAAAACCAAAGATTTATCCCCACAAGCTAAATGAGGGTTAAGCCTAGTTAAGTGCACCTGTATCAGTCATTGCCTCCTTTTGTCTGCAGAGGTTTGAGGGGCAGTATTTTAATGAGCTAATGTACTTTCAGTCATGTAGAAATGTCAAAATCCCGGTATTGAGTA
Source organism: Athene cunicularia (assembly GCF_003259725.1). Classification (NCBI taxonomy): domain Eukaryota; kingdom Metazoa; phylum Chordata; class Aves; order Strigiformes; family Strigidae; genus Athene; species Athene cunicularia. Next base: position 74,281,059 of record NW_020799092.1, read on the forward strand.
TAATGATTGACAGTGCATTTGTGCAAAATTAGACACAGAAGGTGGAATTGGGGCTTGGTGATTTTTATGGCTGGTAAGAATTATCATCCCAGAGGAGTACTTTTATAACAAATCTTATGAATATTTCTCAATATTTCAACATTCACAATGAAGTTTATCATCTCCAGTATCTTCCAGTGGTTTCTTTTTGGAAAGGTCAGCAAAAAATCCTTACTCTGTTTAAAGACATAGGACTTTGTGGATAACGTTATGAATTTGCCTAATAGAGCATTATTTCTTCCTCTACTCAGATTAAATAGGGGGAAAATCAATCTATACTTCACACATTTAAGAGTTTAAATAGACCTAGCGTACTGATACACTTTTTTGTTATCATCACTATTTCATGACTTCAGAGTTTCAATTTTGCTGCACTTGATAGTACTTCAACTTCAGAGAATATATTTGTTCAACACATTTTAACTGAACACCCTTTTCACGAAATGGGAACTCTCTACTTCCAAAACAATCAGTGGAAACCAAGAAATTATTCCAGAAGTGAGGCAATTTTATCTCAATTTCAGAATATGGACATGAATGTTCAAATATTATCTTCTGGTTTAGCTAGTTCTAGTCTCCACTGGAGAAAGCCAATGGAACAGTTACAATTTGAAAGAGTTTTCTTGGTCCATACCATGTAACAGCAGCTAATGAATGCCAGACAATTTTCCTTTTCTACATAATTCCCATTCATCATCCTTCTTTGTATGTGAAGGCTTTCTGGTCAGGCACCGTAGTAGACAAACCAATGTCTGTAAGAGCATTGCTTACTTATGTCAGGAAGGGTGTCAGGGAAATACATGAAAACTCTTGCACAGCTCATAAATGAAGAATCATATTTATTTCCTTAAACTTTTTACAGTGTTTATCCCACAGAACTCAGGTGCTTGTTCTTCTTTACAATACTTGATCGCCTACTACTGATACTTTAAAATTTTGTGACTATTTGCTGATGGACTTGTTTAACTGCTGTCTTACAGGGTCTGGCAACCACCGCCCACCAAGGCCAGTACATTTGGTGGTGAGTGCAAGGTTGGGAGGGGACAGCTTGGACAGCTGACCCAAACTACTAACCAGGTGTTCCACAGCATATAACATGTGCTCAGTGGTAAAAGCTGAAGGAAAGAGCAGGATGACAGGACATTTGTGTTTATGGCATTTGTCTTACTAAGAAACTGTTATACATACTGATGCCCTGATTTCCAGGAAGTGGCTGGACATCTTCCTGCTGATGGGAAGTAATGAGTAAATTCTTTTTTGCTTTGTTTTCACACAAAGCTTTTGATTTTCTTATTAAAATGTCTTCATGTCAACCCACTGGCTTTTCTGTATTATTTTGTCCCTTATCCTGATGAGGAAAGGGATTGAGACAGTGTCTGGGTGAGAATCTAGCGGACAGACAAAGTCAGCCAAGACACTATCAATTATATGGATCAAATTAACACCAAGTTAAGTGGAGGATTCATCCAACAAAATTACTTTATTGAGTCCAGCAGAGTTCTCTGTGACTGCCTGGTTTAATTTGCTGATAATTGTGATTTTCAAGACAGAGTAAAGAATGTATTCTCTCTGGTAAGGTTCTCCCCTTTCACTTTAAGTTCTTGTTTTAAACCTTTTATAAACTTTTCTATTTAATTCCAGGAGATGCTTTCTACTTTGCCAGTATGTATTCCCTCTTAGGTAGGATGCCAGCTAAGCCATAAACTCTACTCCCCCAAAATGTTTCTTTAATACTGTTGGAATGACTTTCTGTGACATGAAATCTTTTTATGTCTGAAACCTAGTAACTTCAAAATGTGCATAAAAAATGTTCGTCTGCCTTTTATTCACTTATTTTGTAGTGAAATCTGAAGGTATTCTTTTATGATCTGTAGAGTCAAAAAATATGCATAGTAGAGGAGTAGAAAAACAGTTTTAAATTTATTGTTTATCTAATATTGTTCATTAAGTCTAATGTGCATTTATAAATACATTCAAGAAAATATGATCACTGACTAAAAGCATAAGTGTCTTGTCATTATCTTGTGAATAAAGCTGCTGTCCTAATATCAGAAAGAATTTAGTAACTTATGTGAAGTTCAGTATTTCGTATCTAATACTGATATTCTGTATTCAGGTAAAAATGTGTATTTATTTGTAAATACTTATATGTCTTACAGAATCAAAGAATATTTTAGGTTGGAAAAGGTCTTTAAGATCATCAGGTCCCACTGATAACTTAACACTGCTAAATCCACCATTAAACTGTGTCTTTAAGTGCCACATCTACTTGTCTTTTAAGAATACCTCCAGGGATGGTGACCCAACTACCTGCCTGAGCAGCCTGTTCCAGTGCCTGACAACTCTTTCGGGAAAGAAATTTTTCCAATGTCCAATCTAAACCTCCCCTGGCACAACTTGAGGCCATTTCCTCTCATCCTATCACTTGCAAGAAGAGACCAATACCCACCTTGCTACAACCTCCTTTCAGGTAGTTGTAGAGAGCACTAAGATCTTCCCTGAGCCTCCTTTTCTCCAGACTGCACAGCTCCAGTTCATAAAATTTGTGCTCTAGACCCTTCACAAGTTTTGTTGCCCTTCTTTGGACATGCTCCAGCATCTCAAGGCTCCAAGACCTTATTAGCCAGGCCAACTTAATATCATCTATTCTTGATATCATCTTACAACTCTTCAGCAATGTAACTGACTCAGTTGTGATTTTATGGAGAAAATTCCACAAAATTGGTAGAATACCATGTATTTCAGAGGAAAGGGAACTGAAAAGAAAGAATTAGGGATAACTTCATGTGTGTTTAGAACACCTGACAGCTTCAGAAAGGGCATAAGTCATTTGCTGGCAAATACAGATGCCTTTCAGCAACATGTCGGTACTTTTCAGAACTCTGAATATGGGCCAATGAATGAAAATTACAACACCCTAATGGCTTCTTTCAGTTGAAGGGTAGTATGGGGTAAAAGAGAGAAAAGACAGAATAAAAGAGGGTTTATTCTTTTTCTCTCTGACTCCCCAGGGTTGTCACTTCAATGTTATGAAGATGAGGGAGGAGATTTTGGAAAACAAGGACAGAAGGGAGAAATAAAGATGATACTAGCAAGGCAGAAAGTCTGAAATGCTTCACCAGATCAACTCCAAAATCCTTGAGGAAGCTGCAAGCCTCAGGGGACCAATTAATTTAAATTAAAACAGGAAAAAATGCCCCCAGAAAACCAGCAAAACCTGTCTTAAGATCACAGTTCTCAACCTAAGGGGAAAAGGATGGAGAGAAAAGAAGAGGGAGCACATTGCCAGGCAGATTCCCACAAGAAGCGGTGATAGTCAAGGGGAAGAATCTGTTGCAGAAGTCATTCTGATTAAGCGCAGAGACGGACCGCACAAGCAGAAGCAGCAGATAGGGGCTATAATTCCTGGAAGCCATAGACACAAACCATTATTAATGTGTCCTATCCCAAGGCCTCCCATTGAGAAGCAAAGAAAAACTAGTTTGAGAACCACTGACCTATCTGGAAAAAAATTTGTGTTGTTGCTGTCTGAAGAATAATCCCTCTAATACCCCCCGCTGGTGTCTACACAGAACTTGTTGGGTGGTGAAACTGGGTGGCCCAGAGCCTAATAAATTACTAAAAGCCTGGAGAAGGGGACTATATTTTTCTGAGCTATATCAAAACTATTAAACAAGATGTGAAAATGTCACCTCACTTATTGGGCATCATCCTCATCCCAGGCAGAACTATATCATCAAACAAAAATGTTTCATCTTCTGGTAATTAACTATCAGACTTAGTACACATATTTCTTAACATCATGGTTTTCCCCCCAAGCTCAGATTTTCTTATTCACCTGTGATAAATACAGTCTTCATTGTCTTCTCACATCCTTTCCTCTTCCAGCTGTACATTTCTGGGCATTTCCTTAAGCCATATGTCACACCATAAATATAGTAATCACTCTCTACAATGCCTCAGAAAACAAATTTCATAGCCAAATAGTTCTTATTCATGTCAAAAGCAATACTACAAAGGTTCTGAACACCCTGAAGTCAAAACCATTTCCAGAGAAGCAAAGTCTATAACCGCTTTGCCCAGCAGCAGTGTGTATCGTATTCAGTGATTCATTCAAGCTTCTTCTTCCCCTTCCATCCTTACCCAGGAGTTAAAGATAGGCAAAGCTTTGACAATTTCCGCTACTGGGTGAGTGCTATCCAAAATGTACAACATAAATCAGGGCAGGAGATGAATAGTTGATTGTCTCTGTTCTAAATATTATCCTTTCAGCAGCCCAGAAGAGGACTCCAATCCCTGGGCAACACTTCAGCCATGATTGTTGCAAAGATACATAGTTCTTTTGAGGAAACCAGAATGCTTCCATTAACTAGCCAATCTCTGAAGCTGAATCTTTATCAAATTTCCAAAGTTACATAATACTCCTTTCTGCTACTGGGAAAAAAAAAAAAAAAAAGGAAAAGTGAATGAAGTTTTTGTATTTTTCTTGGTAGTTAGGCCAATATCCCTGGAAACACAAAGGCTGAGTTTATGTACCATCGGAACTGTGTTCAGGAAACCATCAGCATTTAAGGCCATACTTTTCTCAAGTTAGTCAGGACTCTTTTACTGCCATTAGTGAGAGGAAAACTGGATGAGGGCTGGTTATGAAGCACAATGAGTTAGATTGTGTATTTTGTAGCTCCTCATATAAGTGAGGGGAGAACAAAAGTGGCTTTAAGTTACTTTGATACTTTTTATACCCTAGGCCCTGCCAGAGAACTGATTAGTCAATAGTGAGTTAGAACCAAGAAGAAGCTGTGTGCAAGGGTAAAGTTATTCCAGGGGTTCTTGTCTGGAGCTGCTCTCAATTTCAGTCAAAAGGAAGTTACACACTTCTGTTAATGCAGTGTGTGTATGTAGAGGAGGGAGGTTTTAATTTTAAATATTCCAGTGGATTAATTTAAAATAATTTTTCACATGTTTACTTCTAATTTAGTGGATGAAAACACTGAAGAGATTTCATGGAAAGTTAATAAAACCTATCAACACACTGAGGTTTGTGGTAAGGTGTAGAGAAGTTAAATTTAAGGCATTCATTATACTATTCATAAAGTGTGTTTAATACTCACATTTTCAGAATTCTTAATATGACTCCCTATCCAATTTTAGGACATTGTCAATAACTGTTGGCTTGCATGAAGAACTGCAGTAGGACCCGATATATCATCTGTGAAGGCAGGGGAAATCCAGAGGAGAAAACAGATGGGTGAGAGAGAGAGAATTTCAAGGAGTCATCTACTTTTCAGTATGGAGTCAAAAATTCAGTTCAACTATACAGTTTGTTAAAGTTAATCTTGACTAATATGTGAACTATAAGATCCTGTAGTTTACTGTTAGGATAGCAGTATATTATAACTCTGTAATTTCCCACTGAATCAGTCAGTAGGTTTTAGGTAGCAGACCTCCCAAGAGTGGCTTGTTAGGAAAAAGTAAGCCTGATGCTGTAGATCTGTATCTACACTGCAAGTCCAACCATGTCCTAAAAATGATGGGCTCCCTAACACAAGCTGAGGCAATACAGAGTACTGACCAGAGATTAAAGTGCACGAACAATATGCAAATTAACATAGGATTTTGTGTCTTTCCTTTTAGCTCTCGAAGAAGCAAAAGAATATTACAAACATAGTGATAACACAAATTCAGACAGACAAAAGTAGCACATCACAAAGAAAAGAGAGATGTAAATGTAATTACTAATGCTAATGTTGTTTTGCTATTATTTGGAGCTCAAAGTTTCTAATCTGTCATCACTGGCACTGTAAACCATTGAGATTTGGTCCATTGCACAACTCTCCCCTGAGATGTAGGATATTTTCCTCTCCTTATCATTTTGCTTTCAGCAGAACAGGTTATGGAAGCCACAACTCCAAATTGTAAAGATAAAGCATTGGGGAGAGTGTTAAGAGTCTAGAGTGATAATAAACAAGGAGAAAACTTTGTCAATAAAGACAACCCGAACTGTATGGAAAATAAATTACACTTATAGCTGACAGTATATAAATGCCTCAATTTCTTTCCATTTCCTGCAGAGATAGAAGACTGGGAAAACCAGAGTGCTTCATGTGGTTATGCAGATGAATGTATTACATTGCATATTGTCAAATGTGTGAATGGAGATCATTAGTTTCTAAAAGTAGTTGTTACAGTCAGTGGAAAGAAAAAGGAAGAAAAAATGAAAGAAAAAGTAGTAAACAATACCACTGCTTGAGCATCACCATGCTTATCCTGTTCTTGGTGAATGACTGTAACTCTGAAAGTTTACAAGCCTTTGGGTTTTTACCAAAGTAAATCATGCAAGCCCTTCTGTCCCCAAAAGATGATTGTCTCTCCTGCTCTTGATAAGGGATTAGGGCGTATCCTAGATTTGTTCTAGACCTCATCAAATAACATGGAATAACTCATTCTACCCCGGTTACATGATTTGCAGGATTATATGTTGTACTACTTGAAGATAATGGGTATTGGTGGTAGTTATACCTTATCCCTTCACACTAGTTCCTGAACACTATTATAAATTGAGAAGTTGGTTCATCTCTTTTTGTTTGTTTTTCAGACAGTTTTAATTTTGAATGTGGGAAAGATTTGATTGCAAAAGGCAAAAAACACCCCAAAATTTAAGTAGTTTGAAGATGAACTTCCAGTAAACAGTATAAAAATGATGGAGCTAGATCATGGTGAAAAAGAATATATATATGTTGTGTATACACATAAATATCTTTCAAGATCTGCCCAAGAACTGTTGTAGGAACTCTGGAATTGAAGATAGCACAACCTGAAACAGTCCGTAATGAAGAATTACCGGTTAAAAAAAAAAAAAAAAAAGAGTTTATTTAATTTCCAGGCATATGCTGCAGGTACAGCAAAGCAAGTTGACATCAAGAAAATGTGTCCTCCTGGCAGAGGTTTTATTTATTTGTATATTACTCCTGCAACCTCCTTTGGCAAAACCAGAGCAATCACAGGTCAAACTGAGAGCTTCTGCCTTCCAGGCAGAAGTCTTGAGTTTATGGCCTGCCCAATAACCTAACTATTGAGAAAGTTAAAAAACCCCAAGAGGGACAATGGAACCCCTTTAGGCATAAGAGTTCACTTTTATGGGTTGCCCATGAAACAAACAAGTTTATAGATCTTAAGGGTGACACATCATTTAAGTTTTCAGAATAGATCTGAAATTATTCTCTAAACTAGACTGAATTTCATTTTATGTCTTCCTGATGCCTATCATCATACACATAGATTTTGTTTCCAGCCACGAATATTTTGCCCCCTTCAAGTGAGAATCACTGACACACAGCATGTCTAATAACTAGGAGATTATAATAAAGATATATTTGATGATTGATCTTCTGCAAAATATTGCTGAAAGTTTGGCCTGAACCATCACATACTGCAGTCATCTGTTCCCCCTCAAATTCCTCCCTCAGACACTTCTGCTATGAATTGTTAGGAAATTCCCAGCTGCCAATGAACATTACTGATTATGTGAGTAGGTTTTTATATATCACAATTTATAGGTATTAGTCTTCTCAAAAATGTTTATTTGGCTCTACATGTAACTAATATGTGGACTATATGTATGATTATGTCCTCTAATTTCAACTATTTAAAAGTTTAAGCTATTGAGAAATCTAGGCTCTTTCTAGCCCAGGGAGAACAAAATGGACATCCCAGGGACTGATTCACTTTGACATAGGAGAGGAATATGAGATGGGTGTGAACAAGCATGTTCTGGAAGTAGCTTTTCCTCTGTTGCCTATGAAGGTAAACTAAAGACTATAGTATGAAGGACCCAGAACAAAAGGCAAAGTGGGACAGGATTAATTAGATTTCACCTGTACATGTCAAGTTAACATTTCAGGTACTCGGCACTTTATCCTCACTACTATCGAAAAGGAAGGAAAATATAACTCATCAAACTGAAATAAAGGAAAACTGAAGCAAAGAGAGTAAGCAGTTTCCAAGGATAATATAGAAAACTTCTGTACTAGGAACTGCATGTCCCATTTCTTAAGAACTTTGGCAATGTATTAGGGATTGCCTTATCATTCATAATCTCACCACTTATTATAATTTATAAATATGCTATATATGATAAATTTTCTAATTTTATATTTTTTTCAGATATAAACTCAGATGAGAATCTGACAAAATATATATAGCATATTATGTTGACACCAAATCTCACATAGGACAATACCAAGTCAAGTCAAGGGCCTTATAAAAAAAAGGTCAGTTGATAAAGGTCAATTCCAGATTCCAAAGAATGAAAAATTAAATACCAGTGTAACTGTAGATTCCCCAAACAAGTAACTGGAACCATTTGACTGGGATTGCTCTGCCTTGCAAATGAACTCAAGTGATACATTCCTTATTCCTATTATGTCTTCCTGGAAAATATTTGTTCTAATTTAATTAATTCAGGAGAAGGCATTAATGGCTGCAAAAAGAGGCTGAGAAAATTATAGGACCAAATTAGAAGCATGGAGGAAGAGTGGGAGAGAATTTTTCCAATACAGAAGGCATTAAATGAAACATCTGAAACAAGTAAAAACTCCAGCTGAGTCCAGAATAAAATGTCACAACTCCACTGAAAGCAAGGTAGCTAACCCAGTTTGCATCAGCTGAGGACCTGACCCAGTATCTTTCCGTGAAGTAATGTACTTACTGTCTTCCACACAACATTACGATGAGTGTGTGAGATTTTGCAGGTGGATCAGTGTTTCATTGTACAGTATTAGTGACATGGCATGAATCTGAAGTTTCCTTACAATATTTACTTATCTTGGTGTTGGTCCATACAGAGTATTATTTCACCTAAAGCAGCAAAGCAGAGCAGTTGTTTATTTATTTTTAAATTTATTTTTCAGGTTTTCCTAATGTCTTTTCTTGCTTAGTCTCTTAATATTTGCACATACTTGACTGTTATAATTTAATTTACTTTTGAAACTGTCTGAATTCATTTCCATCTGTCTAGCCACCTAGAAGTGGTTCCAGCTGCCCTTTATTATCTTCTGCTACTTTTACCTTTTCTCCAAGAACTGGATGCTTCTCTACTGCTGTTCATCCTACACCTAACATTGGCTGTTGCCAAAAGGACAATCTCCATCAATTTACCAACTGAATACCTGTCCCTAAGTATGTGCCTGGCGGTCCATCGCTGTTCTGCAAAGCACTGTAACCAAAGATAAGTCAGAACTAAAATCATACGAGATCCTTGTCTACACTTTGGAATACATGTTCTTTCTTGTTTCAGCTCCAAGGCACACAGATTGTATCTGCACTGATTGAAAGTTTAATGACTGATAAACCTTGGCAATAACACTTTTACCCTGAGTCATGTGTTAAAAAAAACAGCTATTGACATTTTATTTTGAAGAGCTAAGGCACCCAAAAGTTATACTGGCAATGATTAAGTTGTTGAATACTCCATTTGGAACAGGAAAATAAAACCTGTGTTTTGGACAAGAAAAGGGATCAGAGGAAACATGTCCGCACACGCAAACACATGTGTGCTGCGTCAAAGTCTCTGTTTACTTTCATCTCTCTGCAGGCAGCAGTCTTAAAACACATCCCAAGACCATTCAGTAAATACAGTTAATTAAAACCTTATTTTGGAGCCAGGGTTTCAAACTATGCTAATTTGTAGTAATATTTATCACACTGCGTTGTCTTCAGGGATGCCTAGAGGAATATGCTTTAGCACACATGGAACTGCTCAGACAAAATATCTTCTCCAAAAGGTAAGAATTTGATCATATTCTTAGACTGATGAGACAAGATGAAACAAGACACAAGCTGTCTTGGAGATAACTGAACTAGTCTGGAAATATGCTTCTGAAACAGTCCAATAAAGAGCAAAAGACAAATGATACAAGGCTGATTAATGAACATCTGCTCTTAGATTGCACAGTTTGTGCTTTCACTCATCTCCAAGTACTGTATAAAATCTGAATTTTTGCAATATATTTCAGTGTACTGTGTCTGCAATATGTCACGTGTACAGATGCTCTGTAAACCACTCTGGGATTTGTTTGTCAGAGCAGCCTTGGAGCTGAATTGCACCGATGAAATGGAAGTGCAATTGCAATTGGAAAATGGAGGCTGATCATGAAAGTATGGTTAAATATTGAGAAAAGACTTCATCAAGCCAGATGCAGGATATGAAGGCCACCACAAAGTCACTTGCAAGGTGATGGAGAAAACAGACATTCCTGAGGAACACCTCATCTCATCTTATGTACGTATAAGATATATATATCTAGGATATGTATAGGCTAAATCATTATTTTGTAGTGATGATCTGTCTCCATTGACAATTAAAGGAGACTCAGGTGGTCAGATCTGCTATAGCCATCTACATGAGACACACCTAACATGTTAGATGAGACCCACAACACATCATTTCATTACTTGCAACAAGACCAATGCCAACTACAGCACTGATCACGTGTTTATGGCTGCAATACTTTTTAATGAGTTGTTTTCATAAAGAAAAAGCCTTCCTGCTGTCATCTACTGACAGAGGTTTTCTTTAGCTTAAATAAATTTATTAGGAAGCCTGTTTTGAAAACCTGACTTCAAAGCAAATGGAATTATTGCCCTACACAACGAAAACAAGATTTAATTCCTAGGTTCTAGCCCTGAAAATGCAGTACAAATGATGAAGTCTGAAAGGGGGGACTTTTTGGCTTTCATCCATGGCAAGTCATTCAGTATTGATGTGTCTGCCTTGTCATTTCAAAAGCAGAAATTATTTTTCTCCTATGGGTGGTTTTGCTGGGTTTTGGATATTGGTATTCATACTTCAGAAACACTTCCAGAAAACAGCTAAAATGTGACTGTGCTGTAATTTTGCTCTATAGCTTTATTCCAAAGATACTGGTTGTCCTGTAAAACCTTGAGTTTAAATAGAAGTGCTAATTAATAGTAAAGGAACTCTGTGAAAAGTAATGTGAGTGGGGAAATACCATCTCTTTTCTCAGGATCTGGAAAAACAGAATTCAACATCTTTGTTCTTTTCAATTATACTAGAAGCAAAACGTCATACTCCACATAATCAAACAGAAATCTTAGAATATTTGGACATTGTAACTGCAGAGAAGGGTCTGAAGGGGGTCAGATCCAGAGAGCAGATGCTCACTTCTTGAACTCATGATGTGTTTGGATTAAAACTGTCCTCCACAAGTGGTTAGAGAATATTTTCTCCTGATGAAAATGATAACACATTTACCCTTATTCACACAAAGTGTTTTGCACAAGAATCATTTAATCAATTTCTAAAATGTAGCTGACTAATTAGGAAGTGAGAAATTGATTACAAAGTTTGAGGTACGTGGATAATTATTACATGGACCTAAAAAAATCATGGCAGGACTCTGATTCAAATAGACATTATGCTTAGTATCTAGCATTAAATCTGGAGCCTTTGTGCCTAGTTCTTAGAAGAGCATAATGGTACATGTAATGACCGCTGACTCTAAGCATAACCCCATCTCCAGCAGAACAAATTCCTGAATGCCAACTCTGCTTTTGATTCAGTTCAGAGTGAAAAATGCAGTGGGTTTTTTACCCTTATTAGCTAGCAAGCAAAATAAAATCTCTGCTGAGGTCTAATATCACATTATACGTTCAACACTTATGCAATGACCTTCTGGGAGAGAACAATATGTTCTTAAGCATTGTACAAGACTAGGCATATGGTCAACATCCTGCTGAGAATCAAAATAACAGAAACTTCCTGCACTTGCTGCTATACTTTGTGCAGGCAGTGACACAGCATATTTAGCAGAGGTTCTAGTGCAAGGAACAGGACAGAGGTCACTTGTCTGAAAATCACATCGTCTTTCCTCTGGTTTGAGAGCCTGGTATCCAAGGAGCTTGATGTAAGTGCATCAGTTTTGCTTCCCGTATTAATAACACTGTTGAAATGGCTGGAGAGATGGGAGTGGCTTGGGTGAGCAAGCAACTCAGCTGTAACACAGGCTCTGGAGGCACCTTGCTTCTGGAGACCCAGAAAGCTGAAAGAGAAAAGGTGAAAAAAAGGTCATGGAACAGGCAGTGAGCCACAAGACTAAAGATGAAGAATGGCCAAGCACAAGGAGAAAACCTTCAGGAAAAAGAGATTGGCTTTGTCACTTAATGATCTTCAGAACAGGACTGTGCTGGAATCTTTTTTTCTATTAACAAGTAGAGTCTCATAAAAAAATTTTGTAAACCTTGGTCAGAAAATCCTCCTTGTAGGAGCTATTTTTTCTGTGACAGTCTCCCAGATCATAAACCAAGACAGTGTTAGTATTTTAATGAGAACAGAAAGAGTAATATTAAAAAGGGGTAAAAATTAAGGTGGAAACAACATTCAGATGGAGAGATTTTTCATTCTTTGATGTTTTGAGAAAAAGGAAATCAGAAGTTGTGAGCGTACTTCTTGTTAGACAAACTCAGAAAGCATTAGGATAATTTTATTTAGCCTGACAAAAGTTTTGGAAAAGGAGGGATCAAATTTTGTCTACCACAAAGCAGTATCTACAGCAAAAAGAATGCAATAATACATCTCTTCACTAAAATGCAGTTGGAACACATAAAAACAGAAAACTGAGTGAAGCCAGAAAATGAAAGGAAACAATTTTTTTTTAATAAGTTGTTTTGAAAGACTAGCTTAATTTCCATTTCCTAAACTTTTTTTTTTTTTCTTCTTCATTTAATGCTTGCCGCAATGCATATTTTTCTCTTTTAAAACAGAGCCTTCTGACCACTTAAGCAAAACTGATTATACTGACCTGCTGATTCTAAGGATTCTTTTAGACAGGCTGGCTTGAAAACAAAGCTTCTGTTTTCCACAGCTTTTAGTTTGTAAAATGTGTTTCTATTCTGATAGAGAAGGAAAGCAAGTCAAACCTAGCAAAGCTTTTTCAGAGGTGGGGGGAAGGGAAGGGAGGCAAGTAGAGTGGGAGGTAGAAGAAAGAGAGAGGCCCAGAGAAGAGCTGCCAGCAACGTGGAGGATAAGGTTCTCATCTGGCATGAGAAGAACCGAGCCTCATGTTCCTCTTCTGGATTGGGAAGATTGCCCTGAGTGTTGGCCTCTTTTGGTTTGGCATTCCTACCTTAAAATTAAATCCTGAACCCAAAAAGTTTGTTCAACAAGAGTTTGTCACTTCAGAGTAAGAGACAGACCAAATTATTTACCGTCAGAATTTCTGTTTTGGTGATAACAATCTTTGTTTAAAGCTCTATTGAAAATCAAGGTATTAGCCGTTAAACGTTAAGGATTATCAGTACATCTGTTTCATAGTGGGGACAGGTAGAGGACAGGAAAGAAAATGGTATTAAAATGTAATGAATATAACTTGAAACTAGTTCAATGCAAAGGTTTACTTAATATCAGCTGTATAAATTGTCTTTATGACTACTTGGACACACATGCATCTTTTGTGAGAAATGTGTATTTTGTGCTCTGAAGTGCTTATTTCTCCCCACTGAGCCTAAATGACTAGTTCAGGTGAAGGCACGTGCATATCAGGCATTGAAACCTGGCGAGGTGCATAGCCCTCTAGTCCCTGCATAGTCAGTGATGACTCTTCGAAAGTCAACTTAAAAGGAAAACCTAATTCAAATATTCAGAATGACATTTTGAAGGAGGATAGTCTTCTCTGTGGGTAACACAGACAACCCATGAAGACTTTTACTAAGTTAAATTTAGACATTCTCTAATTTAAATTTAGATATCTTAAAAGTAAAATAAATAAACAAACAAGTACAAACCCCTGCCCAGAGCCAAAACAGTCCATTTAAACAGTCATTGATGATAACATTTCCACTGTCTGGCTAATGCTTGTAACTATCTAAACATAGCTAAATGATTGAGAATGATGCTAAAGGCAGAAGGTGAATACTCTTAGCATGTCTGCAATGACATTTCAGCAACTAGTACTGTTCACCCAACATAACCCTTCATGAAACCAACCTAATTGTCCAACACCTCCAAGAAGTATGTAAGTGCTACATTAATTTTACAAGTCGTCATTCAGAGGGAGAAAGAAACAGAACAAAAGGGTTATTTCAGTGCATAGTCCAAGGCAGAGGCAGGTCTGAAACCTGTACAGCCTGACACCCACCCAGTGCTTTGTTTTTACCATACAACTATCCTTTAACTCTACATTACTTTACAGCATACATGGCTGGGCTCCCAGCTGGAGTTAAAGCTGTGACGAAATGCATGTTATAGTCAGAATGTAAAGCAATCCCTGTCACTAAAGCTACACAAAGATTTCTGTGAGACCTCTTTCAGTTCCCTGTGCATCTCTCTTAATTTTTCTATCTGGAGTAATTTGTTTCTTCTCAGACCAAGTAGTGGTCCAAAATGATTTTTTTTTCCCCCTAACAAATCCAACCTTCAAAAATAAGGGATGGATGAAAAGTTGGGTATTTTGCACTATTAGCAAAGATTACCCTTGAATTTCAAATACATCATGATTCAGGAGTTGGATGTTAGATACATGAAATGTAATAGAAAGGTCAGACACTTGTTGGAAAACAAGTGCAAACTGAATTACATTGTAAGATTTAAGGATATATATATATATATAATATACTTTGTATGAAGGTACTAGATCTTGAAGAGTAGTTTTTAGATCACAGAATCACAGAATGGTTTGGGTTGGAAGGGACTTTTGTAATTCATCTAGTTCAACATCCCTCACCATGGGCAGGGACATCTTTCACTAGATCAGGTTGCGTAAAGCCCTATCCAACCTGACCTTGAACACTTCCAATGATGGGGCATCCACAGCTTCACCTTGCCAGTGTTTTAGCACCTTCATTGTAAAAAAATTTCTTCCTTATGTCCAATCTAAAACTACTTTCTTTCAGTTTAAAACCGTTGTCCCTTTTCTGTCAGTACAGGCCCTGCTAAAAAGTCTCTCTGTCTTTACTATGAGCTTCTTTATAGACTGAAAGGCTGCAGTAAAGTGTCTCCAGAGCCTTTTCTTCTTCAGGCTGAACAACCCCAACCATCTCAGCTTTTCTTCATAGGAGCAAATGACCTTTTCTGTGGCCCTGCTCTGGACCTTCTTTAAAAAGTCTGTGTCTTTCTTGTACTGGGACCCCAGAGCTGGATGCAGTATACTCCAGGTGGGTTCTAACTAAAGTGGAGCAGAAAGGCAGAATCACCTCCCTTTACCTGCTGGCCATACTTCTTGTGATAGAGCCCAGGATACAGTTGGCTTTCTGGACTGCAAGCACACATTGACATCTCATGTCTAATTTTTGATACACCAGTACCCCCAAGCCCTTCTTGGCAGGGCTGCTCTCCATGCATTCATTCCCCAGTCTGTATTGATACTGGCGATTGCCCAAACCCAGGTGCAGGACCTTCCATTTGGCCTTGTTGAACTTCACATAGCTCACATCATCCCACTCCTCAAACCTGTCAAGGTCAAATGATAGCATTCAGTCATACTGGAGGGTTTCAGGCACTGCAGAGCAGTTTCTTCATAACCAGTCTGCAGGAAAGTAAACATACTTTTTCCTTGTTGAAAAATTGCGTTTCTGCAAGAAGAAACATCTTTCCTTGTAGAAAATTTGCATTACCAGTAAGAAGAAAAGGCCTCAGCACTCTCTCATGTGAATCAGAGTTGTAGTTGGAATGGAGCAAAGCAGCATGAGGATGGAGCAATATTGGGGGCAAAATTTAGGGGCAGCTCTGCTGCCCTACTCCAGTGCTAGGAGTCAGCAAACATCAGAAGCGGCAAAGCTTCATTTTCGCAAAGATCCTCCATGTAGGATTGGCTAATGGAAGTCCTGTGTCCTTTGACTGTGGAAGGCAGCATCTGGCATGGCAAGAAGGCAGTTCCACCTATTTTGTCACCATCTCAGTGTTGAATTGTGGAGTCACTTCTATCACTTCAGTGCTCTCTGTTCTCCAAAGTACTGTCCAATATTTTCCCAGGAAATATAGTTACAAAGTGGAATTGATCCTTTCCTCTACCAATGCACAATCCAATAAAACCAGTGTGATTCTGACTGGGTGACACACTTGGCAGTTAATACCAGTCATCTTGGCCCTGCTGCTGGGGCTTTGCTAGATGATCCTGTACTGTTTGTTCCTCACGTGCAGCTTGCTTGCTGAGCAGAGAAAGTTCAATTTAGCACTGTCCTGCAGTGCATTGCCCCCTGACAGTGTTTGCTAGTCTTAGCTGGTTTACATTCATTGCAGAATGAGCATGATGTGTAGTGATTTAAGCCACCATGGATACAAGAAGCTAATTGCTGTACGAATTAGGGCACTGGAGTGTAATCTGAGAGAGCTGGATATTTTTCGAGCACTTGGCACTTGCTCTTTGTATTGTACAGAGAAAACAGCTTAAATCTCTTTCCTCTCTGTCAAATGTGGATAATACTTTCCTGCCCCAAACTGGGAGCTAAGGAGCTTGTTCGTGTCGATGGGCTCAAATGCTGTTGCAGCAAGAATCAAAGGGACATCAATAAGGAAGATTCCTCTGTGCAGACTTCAGCTAACATGCAGCAAATGAGGCATAATGTTGTTCTGAAAGGTAACAAATAATAATAAAAAAACCCTTCACGATGGCCTCACTCATGAAATACTGTTCTTCTGGTGCTTTGATGGATGCATTGGTACTGCAGGAAATAGAGGCTCACACAATAAAATAGGATCACAATACACTTGTGCAAGGGGGCATGTAATTGTTTTTTTTATGTGCTTCTTGTTTATTTTAATTTCCTCAGCTACATTCGTTCATGTTCTTGTTTCTCTTCAGGTTGTGGAAAATACTTGACTGGAGATGCTGAGTTTTTCAGCCAGCAGCAAAAAAAAAAACAAAATGAATGAAAACTTATCATCTAATAAGCAAGGAAATGCAATAGAAGATGACCTCTGTATAGAGAGGAAAAGGTAAATTTGCACATTGATCATAAGTTTGTCTGCAAAGAGGATACCCCATGTCAAATCATGATTCTGTGATTCTGTGAAAAGCCATTGCAATACCCAGACCTATGTGACATTCTTCTGTATGAAGAGTATTCAGATTTCCATGTTTCCTGCTGTTGGCACTTCAAATTCCTTATCAATACTTTTCATAAATATCTTGAAGAAAGAAAACCTTAACTATGAGACCATCCTAACTATTTACAGCTATTTTATTCATGCTGAGGTGGAATCGCATGGTCATAGGTACCCCTGTATAGGCTTTCATGTTCAGTGCTGGGTCTTCCAATCTGGAGGAGTGTAACACAATCAATTCTAGAGATAATCCCATTTGACATAGTTTCTGGAAATAGAAATAGGGCCCTAACAATAAAAGTGTAACATGAGGGAGGAGAGACCTGAAACCCAAAACCCAACTGTAGATTTCTGTGAAGCTGGTTTATTCATTGTAGTAATTCCCTTTCAAGGCACAAAAAGGTACACAAATAATGTAAACAGCTGAGAACAGATTTATAACAGTGTACAGATTAGGAAGTATCAAAATGCAATTTATTCAGAATCCTGTTGGCATGTCAAAGCAGGGACATAAGATGAACTCTGCTATTTCATCCTTCTACCCTCTCTGGTCATGTCTACAACTCAGAGCAATTTTGTACTTACATTGGATGACTATTATTTCTCTTAGTCTATCTAAGGGTTTTGCAATTTTATCCATTTGTCTTCCAAACAATGTCCATTTCCAGATAATTATCTGTAGTTTTCTGAATGTAGCATATACCTCCAGATGGAAACGTTTTCTTCTGTGGTATTTCATACCACTTATAAACAATTTTTACTCTGTCTTACTCTATGGAGAAATGAGGTCAAATATAACATTCTTCTTACATATGTATTCATTGGCCTGAATGAGACTTTTAGATACACAGTTACATCAGGAGCCTGATCTTGCAAAAATAAAAGCATGAGTACAAACATACAGCTATTGCAATGCAGCTTAGGCCTTTTTTTCCTGATTTGTTGGCAGTATGGAAAACAGGAGTACCAGCTAAGGATTACAGGTCCTATCACAAGCCCTATAGCTAAATTACTGGAGCAGGCAAAGAGTGTAAAATACTCTACAGAACATATTTACTTCTTTTCTTTGCCAACTGCAAGTTTCCATGTGCTCAGTTTGCCAGTCAATATTGATTTTTTTTTTTTAATTCTATGACTTAATGAAAATATTTATAATATTTTTGGTTTGTTGCATTTATTTTCATTCTTTAAATATGATTCTCACTCTAACATGACCTTTGAGTGTGATCAAGCTTCTGCAGTTATTTTTTTGTTCCAAGCCATATTGACTAAAAACAGACTTCTTTTTTTTTTTTAAAAAAAAAAAAAAGTTATTCACTTTATGTTTTGTTTACAATTTTCTCATAAATATAAGAAAATTAAAGCATTACCTTCTTCCTTCTGTACTTTTTAAAGTCAAAGCTAGGGAAAATGGAGAAGAAAGAGGGTGGAAAACATTAAAAAAAAAAAAATCACGCAGTTACACAAATAAATTGCAGATACATACTTCAAAATTCTCAGTGAATACAACATTTTTGAATTAGCTCCACTTTTCCTGTAATGCAGGAAAAAAGGCCTAGTGCCAGCATGTATTTGAATTCAGTTCAAGATATTACCCAGAAATCCAGACCAAGTGTGATTATTGATAGTCAGCATGTGTAGTGGAAGACAGCTGAGTGATAATAGTTTTGTATATATTATGTTATTTCACCAAGTAGCATGGTACCTCATCAAATATTATGTGTATTTGCGCATCATGCTACTTATCTCTGGCATGTCAAAAAAACATCTTGAGTGCTTTAGGGTGTGAAGTGTGATGTGTGTATTTCCTCTACAAAGATCATGCTTTCCTCATTAACATGAGGAGCAGTTGCACATGCATGGAGAAGGAGTCTAGTGATTTAGCCCAGGTGGGGCTACATGGTTTTACAGATTAACGCTTACTATACGGTACCATTTATATTATCTATAACAAAAAGTTTGCCCTTCTCAGAGATAAACTGCACAAATGAGGGGAAAACACCAAAAAACGGCATTAAAAGTATCTTTTCCTTTTGTGAATTAATATATTAAATGATCTATGGTGGTGATATGACACATCCACCTGCAGCAAGAGATGTGAATGAGGACTGAGTTCAAGCACGCACTTATTCCCCTGAACCATACAGAAGTAAACCACACGGGGTGTGCAGTCCTGCCATGGGATATTGTTCCAAATGCCTTAACTGTTCAATTAGTGCAGTGGGGATATTCATGAGCGTGTCAAAATTCAGATCTGTCTGTCAGATCAGATCTCTGAGACTTTCAATATCTGCCATCAGCTTACCAGCTGATGGGGGAACTGGCCATGGGCAGCATTGCCTAAACCACAGTGCTGGTATCAAGTGTGGAGCACCTGGGACTGTAGTTGTGAGCCTTTGGTTTAAAGGATAATGGATGGGATATATAGGTTACTGCTCCTGCTCAGCATCATGAAAGTGTAGCTACTTTGAAAAGAGTGGCTAGTTTCAGCTCTATTCCTTGTTCACTAGAATATAACAGAACATCTCTGTTCGTACTCACTGTTACAGAGGTTAACATGGCAGATATAATAGCTGTAAAGCTTTTCTGTTTTGCCCTAGGTTTGAGAAGCATTAATACAGGGAGCAAAGGAAATGACTCCTAGTTGAGAAGTGGGAACAGATTCCTATGTTCTTCTTTTGTTATCTTATATATAGGGAAATGTAAATTTTGGTCTCTGGACTGATGACTTCCCAGGAGCTTATACTGATTAAAAACAATGCTTACAGCAAAAAGAAATCCAGAAGTCTATAAACATTTATATCTGAGTCAAATCCACAGAAATATGAGTAAAACCAAATAAACATACAATAAAAAAGCCAAGTACAATGGCTGGCAAGTGAAGCAGACTGGATTCCATACTGCACACAACCCCACTATGAGGCTTTTGCAATAGGAAAAGGTGATGCAACAGAAGACTTCTGGAGAGAAGCCCAAAGGAGGAAGAGGCCATCTTGCACCCTGTGTGCACAAAAATCTCCAGTTTGTGTCTTTTCCACCTTCTCTGCGTGGGAGAGAAGCCTCCCTGTACCAAAGACTCAAACAAAACAGGGCTATCAGTGCAGAGGGTAAATGCTGTTCCCAGGCGCTTTCCCTGTTTTTTGCAGGACTGAAATATTCTGTGTTTTACCTGTTACAAATAAACCTCTTCTAAAGGTACCTCAGGAGACAGCAGAACAGTTACTATTGACTTTCCACAGATCTTCCCCACTCATTTTCCTTTGATCAAGGCAACATTCAGCTTTCTCTCCTCTTCCACTGAAAGAAGAGACTGGAAAGGATGCCACTTGCTGAAGGGGCTGTAAATTTTATTGACTCAAAGTCTTTAATGTTGAACTCTATCTGCATATAAGCCTTAGAAGGACTACAGCTAACTTTCAGTGTTCAGGGATGGGCCAAGGACACAGCAACATAGCCCTGAGGCAGACATTTCCAATGGACATTTAAAGTCTACTAATGACTTATGGTGTTCAGAAATAGAATACAATTTCATGTTTTTTCCTGAAGACACAGAACAATTGTCATAATTACTCCACATTAGCTAGGTCTGGACAAAACTTGTCTTAAGAGGTATGTTCAAAACTGATTTATGTGACATGATGTATGTGTCAGGCAATTTCTGTAAATTTAATTTTTTAAAAAGTAAGATAATTCCTAATACTTACAGGCTGTATAGAGGGAGGAAAAATGAAATGTTCTTCACAAAAATAGAAATATTTTTTAAAATGAATGTCCTATGTGACCAACCCATTCAAATCACTTACACGATGTATCTCATATATACCATTTGCTGTTATATGTCATTACACATAAACAAAGCATATTTTGAGTAATTAATACAGTTTGAAACAGAAGCACATTTAAAAATATACTAGATACAGTTTGTTTCTCAGACACTTCTGAACAATAGAGCAGCACTAATCAGCCTAGTTCAAAGGATACTTTTTTAAAAGCTGCTGTGGATCTCACATTCTGGTTAGAAAGGAATTCCCATCCCCTGCATCTTCATTAGTCACAGCAGTTTGAGACTTTTGCACTGTATACGTCTGTGTTACAGAGAGATTTCCTTCAACCTCAACAGAAGATTCAGAAACAAGAAAAGGAGGAGGCTCTGTGGTTTTTTTTTTGTTTGTTTGTTGTTTTTTTGTTTTGTTTTGTTTTGTTTTTTAAGAAATAATATATAGGAAAGATCTCAGACACCTCATTGGTCTTGCAACTTTTAGGCCCTATTCCCAACTCCCTCATTTGTGAATATTTTCAAGTACTATAGTAGCCGAAAATTTCTGCAAGAAGAGAAGTACTCATCTTGAGCAACTATAAACACAAAAGCCATTCACTGGAATGCAGTGAAAGTCAAGGAGCCAAGGGATGTGTGTCCAGGAAGACTGACGGGCTGAGGACAATAGGACTGGACGAAGACATATTAAACCACATCAGACGAAGAGGAAACTAAGCATCTGTGTGGGCAGTCCTTGTCACAGACCTGCCATACCTGCCACAACAGGCAGTGCTGCTGAGACAGGCTGCAAACATGTATCCTCCCCTCCTCCTAAACACAGGCTGAAGGGTATCTATCTGACAAATCCCCTCTGTGCCTAAAGGAACAAAACATCCTTCACTCTGAGCTAAATGATACAGGAAGAGGCCCCAGAAGAATGGTGGTTGAAGACAGACTAGTATTTGGACAAATATAATTGAATGTTGTGTGGATGCTAGTCGCATCATGTCTTGAAGTCATATGATACTATGTTGTCCAGCCACCCCATTTTTACCTGGAGGCTCCTTGAGTTTGCTCTCATCATTCTCAAATCTCTCCTTTTGTGCTTCTTTTACAGTCCATTTCTTCCCTCTCATTGCTTCTTTTCAAAAATGAGGAAGGAGAGAAGAGGGGTTTGGGGAGCAAGAAAGCATATCTGGAAAACGCATTCACCTATCAATCAAATATGAGCAGGAAGCTTTCAAGAAGAGGGGCAGACTGAAAAGTGAGGATCATCTCTTACGAATCACAAATCAAACTTCATACAGAACAGACAGATGAAGGCTGCATCTTCTCCATTGTAGTTTTATTTCATGGTGGTAAATGCAGAGAAAAAAGTTCAGACTGGCTTGGAAAGCTCAGTCACACTCCTCTACAGAAAGAATTACCGAGAAAGAGACAGGACAAAGTGAACACCGAAGCTTCATATCTTTTAGTGACATAAAGGTACGATAGCCCTGCTGAAGATCTCAACAGAGGCCTTCAGATACTATTAAGCCACACTTTAGCAAGGGATAGAAAGCATGACAGAATCTTCCTATTACATCTCCATTTCTCCTTCCTGACCTGTCCTCATGCTCATCATTGTACATTTTATCCAAGTAAGGAATATGGAAGAAGCCAAGACCAAATGGTTTTTTTTTGTTGCTTCTAGATGCACAGATATTTGCTCAAGGGTTGAAAGAACTGAGTATAGAGAATACAGCAGATTTCTTCTGTTGTACCTCAGTGGTTTCACTTGCATGTCCAGGAGGGTCTGGAAGTTGCCTGGATCTCCTCTCAGAGAAGAACCTTCACTTATGACAACAGGGTGTTCAAAACCAGAAAAACAAAAGCCTACCCTATTCAAGTTTAGAAGAGGCTATTTTAGATCCTGTTAGAGTAGGATTCTATCTCAAAAACTGGAATTACATGAGAAGAATAACAAGGTGGCTCTTCTCAGACTATGAAGAAGGAAGCATGCTGCAGTTAGTTCAAAATAGCATCTCAGGCCTGAATTTCTTTAAGCCTTGTCCATGCAGTTCTTCCATCAGTAAATTAAACCTTTTCTTATCCTTTTACCCCTCCTGGTAACTGTTGGCATGCAGCATCCAACATTATTGATAAAAATATGGAACAGTTCCCGGAATAAAACTTTTCAGTGCATTCTCTGCTGAAAACCCCAAAGCATTTATTGGCCTTACATTCAGCAGGGAGGAATCAAGCTGCAAAAGAATGAGCTGTTCATGCAGTGCTTCTCCTTAACGTTTTATTGACTAGAATGGAATTCCTCATTTTTCTTTCTCCCTTCCTCATCATTCAACACAGCTTCTTAGGAGCCAAATCACTCAATCCAGCAAACTCATACCATCCCTAACACTTCCTTCTTTCTCTTCATACACTTAAACCTTCACCTTTTCATCATTTAGTGAGAACAATTTTTAAAATTTTCCTAGTTTTGAAAGTGATGAAACAAACCCACCATCAGGTTTTGTTCCTACAGACTGTTAAACCTTCCAAGTATTTTCCTTTCATATACTGACTTTATATTCTGGATTTACAAGCATTTTATGTTAGCTCTCCCATTACCATCATATATTACAATGCACAGACTCAAGAAAACTTTCACTGGCTTCATTGCAGCTCTGTAGCTGTTTGCATTTACCATTGCTGAAGTCAGATTTCAGGATCAGATATCTCAAAAACAGTTGGGTAGGGAAGCTGCATTATGATTTCTATGGAAGATTTTTCTACCATCTCCTTGCTTCTCTAGAAGCAAAACATGAATGTACAACTGAAACACAAATTTGCTGAATTTCAGGAAAGACCTGAGAGTGCAGCTTGTGCCTTGTTAAGTAATTAGGAGATAAGAGTCTCATAATGCCTGCTGAACAACTGATGACTATCAGAATTGTAAAGATTATTTTTATCTTTATTTCCAGGAATGCTGTATTAAATAAACTGTTTCAGTTGTGATGAGGCAGAGGGAAAGGGGAAAAAGAATAGTGGGTTGAGTAAAAGATTTTTTCACTGACAATTGATTCACTGCTCTTGACTTTGTAAGACCTAAATGAAGATGAAAGGTGTTCTCATTAAGAGTTAGTGTAAGTAGCTTTCTTGAGAGAACCAAAGAAAAGAAGTATGAATATGCTGACCAACAACATATTCATAGATAATAATAAACTGTATTGGCCAAAATATTAATAGCTGTGGATAGAAAGAGCAACCCATGCTTTTGAACATCACTCTTTTCAGCTGAGATCGTACTGTCCTTCATCTTATGGATGGATAATGAATCTAATTTGAGAGCAACTATGGATACAAAGTAGTGTAAATTCATGAGAAAATATATATAATCAAATGGATTTACATCTTAATATAAGGAAAAATTCACAAGATTGAATTTTACCCACTATGAATCTGACACAAGAAAGAAACTCAGGAACTGTTTTGAAATTAATTATGACTACAATAAAATAAAATGTAACCTAAAAAAATCTTAACTGATTGTTATCTGTATCTCTAACATAGTGGTGCCTGTTATCATTCTTATAAGGTTGTGTCTGGAAGCCTTTCTTTAACAAACCAGTTTTTCAGGTACGTACAACCCTGCTGTTAAACTGAATCAGAGTCCACAATAGATTTAACATATTTTCACTCGTGAGAAATACATGCTCTGTTTTTTTTCACTTTATTACAGGAATATGAAATGTCATGGAATCTTACTACCTTACAAATTATTTTTTTTTCAGGTTCATAGTTACCACCGCCTATTTTTTTGAGCAAAACTTCATAGGGTCCCACTCTTATGTGTTATACCACACCTGCACATCCACTGACTTAAAAGAGAAGTTAGGAAAGACTCAGCCTAGGAGGGAAAAAAAGGGTAACACAGGACTAAGAAACTGAATTCGATTGAAAATCTTCCAGAATTATAAGAACACATCCAACCCTTTCTGAATCCATGCTGAAAAGTCTTTGATGCACTGAATCTCAGATCTAATTGATTATGAAAATCTGAATCAGAGCTATAGCTTGCAACATCCAAACCATCACTTCTAATAACCAATGATATGACAAAATGCTAAATTCACACAATAGCAGAGGAATTTTATCTTTGTATCCATCACTGAATTTTACATTCATCACTGCGATCTCTATCAAAGACTGATGGTAATAGACTCTCCCTAAGGGATCAGTAGAAACATATCACGACCTCTGCTAATAGCCTTGTATGAAAAATATTCTCTATATTTTCACTTTATAGGGAAGCTCCATGAAATGCTCATTCTTTCTTTATTTCCAACCTCAGTTCACCCTTTCTGGCTTACCCGAAAACATCTTGCACTCATCTGATATAATGCCAGCAAAATATTACATGCATTATTCTTGACTGCTAAATCTTTCAAGGAACTTTGGAGTAATCGGAGTACAGAGGCTTTTGAGACCAGTCTACATCTGAATCAATTTTACCAACCATATTGCAGGAATTGTACAAGCAGGCTAACAATGGGACAAATAGAGAGGCAACTCACCAGTAGATTACATGTACTTGCACTTTTGAACAACTAGAGGTGTTTTTAACTCTTTCCAAACAATTAAAAAGTGCTGGAGAGAACAGCTCATGTTAAGAACATTGAGTATCTGAACTCAGTATTTCACTCGTTCAGGCTACTTATATGACCAAGGTGTAGATCTAATTACAGTCTTATGAATGACACCAAGAATCTGTGAAAGGAAATTCATTTCATGGCATGTGGAGTTGTGTCAGTGAAGTGAAAGGCATTTTTAACTGGAGCATAAAAAAGAAAAAGAGGCGGCTGGTGATATGCTTTTAATTGGTTCAAGTGGAACGACACATGCTCCAAAATGCCGAAACACAAATAAACAACAACGACAAAAAGTAATTCAACACCAGAATTTGTAACAGCAAAAATCACAATAAGACCTGAGAATTAGATTTTGAAGTTACAGTATATGCAGGTATACACAGGTTTTCTTCTTCACATGTATTTTCAGGATAAACTTCAGGAGGGTGTTAGTTTCTCAGTAATTAAAACATCCAGTAGAGCCAACAATTACTACAGATCTGTCACCATCTCTACCAATATTGTTCATCTAGTCTTCTAACTTTGCCTCCTTAGCCTCTATGTATCACCTTCATATTCTTTTTAAAAAGTGGAAAATCTCTTATGTAACCTAAAAAAATTTTGTATTGTACAGGAGTTTTCAGGAAAAAAAAAAATAAAAAAAAAAATCTACCTTCTCTAGTAGAAAATCCAGATTGGATAAGAAAGAGCCAATGGTTAATTCAGATACCTAATCCATAAACAGTATAGATAAAGTATTCAGCCAGTTCTAGTGATAATTGTACTCTCTGGACTGTCTCTGGACAATTACTTGTCCATGACAAAAAAAGAACAGGAATTAGTTGCATATTAATATACAGCTTTATTTCTTATAAACTGGGGGGAAAAAAATAAAAATAAAAAATTATGTCTCTACTCATTTGGAGCAGGAAGAGGTTAGTTTTATCACAGCTACAGATCTCCAGCTCTTTACTACAAACAGCCAGAATATCTATTGTCCTTTACAAAATCAGTATTAAAAACGCTACCACATTCTAATTCTCTGCTTACGCTATTAAGCTTTGCTTAATAGCACCTGAGCAAGCAAGATACTGCCTTTGAATAAGTTCTTTCTGCTGATTGTATTTGTATATGTTCCCCATCATACTAAAGTCAACAACCTTTATTTATTTTCATCAGAGAGAAAACTTAAAACTTCATAACTTGAGTCCTAAAGGTTTGTTCTCGGACAGGAAGACTCAAGAAATCAAAAGAAGAAAAAGGTCTGAAAAAGAAAACTTTTAGTAGATCTTTTCCATTTGGATTCCAGCAGAGTATTTTTCTTCCCAGAAGATCATATGGACTTCTATGAATCAATATATATGTATATAATATAAATCTATCTATCTATCTATCTATCTATCTATCTATCTATCTATCTATCTATCTATCTATCTAATCTGTCTATATAGATTTTCTTTGAAACACCTTGGCCACAGGGGACTTGGATGACATACAAACTGATCCTAAGTGTATCCCACTTGCCTGATACTTTCCCAATAGAATATGTTCCTGGTCCTAGGACTGCTTGCTCAGGTATTTCTTGGGTTTGCAGGACCCTATACTCTCGAACAGCCTTGCTGTGCAGATAGATAGAAAGCTTTCCAGGTCTGTGTTACAGATCTATAATCGTTGGGAGAGATCTCTGGCTATCTCAGTATTCTGGGGTTCTTATTTAGATGCAGGGAAAACTTTCTTCTCCATGCTAGCAAAGCTCACTTCCTTCAGCACTATCAGGGTCCTCCTGAGTTAGCATAGCAGCTAAAGCCCCAATGTCAGAATCTCTAGTAAAATTTTTAGGAGTTTTGTTTTCCAGAAGAAACTTCAGACTTTCTGCTTTTGGTTCAGATTTAGAACAAAACTTCTCCTGAAGTACCGAATTTTCCCATAGAACAGACTTCAAATTTGGGACTTTTTAAGTATAGTAATACATCCGTACTAGTATACTGATCTTATCTGTAGTGGACATTATGCCCCCTTAATATCTAGAAAAGTTTTTTAATATTATGAAAATAAAAAAAAACACCTTGTCTACTTTGCCGCAACCATATTTCTATCAATTAGGAAAAACTGCTGACTGTTTATATTGTAACCAAAGTTTGCATGACATAAAACTTGGAAAGCATGGCTCCAGCTTTTTTTCCCCTTACTTTTCTGTGTGGTTTATCCTCTAAGGCAAAATATGTGTTATCACTCTTCCTGAGCTGGGAGATTAGTTCATCAGTAGTGAAGTAATAATGTTGTTTGCTGTGCTATTAAAATGTAAATCCATAATGACTTTATCTCATCAGTAGTGTGACATGCCATCAATTATTTCGTCTTCATGGATTTGCAATGTGTAAGCAGAAGTAGATCGAACCTAACATATATAACTCAACAGCAATTTCCTAACATCTAAACTAAATGTTACATAGCTATTCAAGGTGAGAATATGCGGTCTTGTGTTATACGCTAATTGAAATATTGAAAATTTGAACTACTTGTCTCAGCCAGGGATGACTTTCTGATGGACAGGTGCAGACCAGCATAATGGAATTTGTTCTGTCAGCTGAGTTAGGATTCTATGATCCTATATATTAGTCCTTTCAGCATTTCTGGAATTTCTTGCCAAGACAAGTCTGATTTTTCATTTAGCAGTTATTTAAACCAATGTAAGGAAAAAAATAATGTGAAAATATAGCAAGTCAGGTTAAGATAAAGTGAATCTATTTGGCAACCTTGTTAAACCTTGCTAAGGCATTCGATTTCAAGGAGCATACTCAATCTTTTATGGTACTCTGTATCTATAGCCTAAAGGAATATTTAGTTTTATCTTTTGATGTGGCCTTCTTTAGGCAATAAATACACAAAGGGTGCTGTTTTAGATTAATATTTACCTCATGGTATTTATTGTTAGCTGTAGTTATCTACATATCTTCAGCAAAGTTGTCCTCCAAATAAGGTACATTTTTACACAAAGTGTTTACTGTTTGCACTTTCTCCAATCCTTCAATTCAATTTAAAAGTTAGAGAAATCTGAGTTGAATCATGTCACACATATACAAAGCAAAATGAGAGTAGAGTAAGAATTTGAAGGTACATTATATCAGCATGTTTGGGTTTAACTAATTCATTCATTTAATTCTAATTCCTGAGTTTACAACGAACCGGAATCTTCAAGAAAAGCCAAATGAATCTTTATGGCATCTTTCAGTGCTGAGTCTAACCATTTGTTAGTTAAAACAAAATTATCTGCAGATTATATTTAACAGAGGCACAGGTTGCCCCCAGCACCATCATCTAAAATTTGTGTTCCATTAAGTTCTGTAAGGTTTTTCTACAAAGGATGCACATGCGAGCTAAATTTCCTTACAGCTGAGTGAGGGGTGTATTTGGAAGGCCATTCCCCCAGTACACTACAGCTGTTGCACAATGTCAGTCAGCGCTTGCAACTTCATAATTGTTGCATGCATCCATGACACAGAGCATCACTTGTGGAGTAGAAAAATGGGATGAACATGACACATGGCTCCAATACTGCTTTTTTTGGAAGTGACGTGTGGGCTCATATTCAACACATCTTTCTGAGTTTGCTTAAAAATGTTCCATATGACTCAGTCTTCCATTTGAATATTAATCCCAATTTCCAACTGTTTCATCTCCTGAGCATGACAATAAATATCCATTACCAAATGCAGCCATGAATATTTGCAAAAATAGGCTTGATAAAATGAAACAGCTGTTGTAACTTTAAAGATAAGTCATTAATCTCTTGCCTCCAAAATAAAAACAGTCTCCCAGTGGTGTTTAGCACGTCTGATAAAGAGAGTCGAGCACTAGGTCCAGGAGATGGAATGTGTAAGCAGTCTTCATCCCATCTGTGGATCCATGCTATAGATGTGTTGACCAAAGTTACAGATGTGATTGACTTGCTGCCTAAATTGCTCTTCTTCAGAAGCTGATGATTATGGGATGTAGAGCTTAATGTTGAGAAAGTCCAGATTGGCTAATGGCAATTTCCTGCTGTGCCTTTGACACCGCTTGACTCTGAGTCAACAAAAGGTTCCTTCTATATAGTGAATGTCTACACTTTCATTTGACAATGCTAATTGAACATTTCCTCCTCAAAATTTGAACAGTGACATAGAAGATGTAATTGTGTGTTGACTTCCAATAGTGAAGAGTTAATTAGCAAGCAATAGTTCAGGGCAGGATCAAGTTTCATGTGCACAAAAGCTGAAACAACCTTTTTCAATATCCTATTCATTTAACATTAATTTCAGAAAATAACGAGAGGCCATGCAGTAGACCAAGGTGTCTTTCAGGTCAGGTTTGTTTGCTGAGAAAGAAAGGTTTGATTTGAGTCGATCAGCTAAAACAGTGTCAGCTGTGTTTATTAGTAAATGATGCATACATCCAGGCAATGAACTCACACATATCTGAGCAGACTGTTTCCACAATACTCGTTGGAAATAAGAAACCCTTCATTAGAATGGAAGACAGAATGAAAAGAGAAGGAAAAAATAATCAAGCCATGAAGGTAGCTGATGGTAGAAAACACAAATAACATTATTTCCATGTGTGTATTAGTTCAGCGTTTAAACAACACTGGTCTTGGTGTATTCCTTGTGTTGAGTTATATATTCAAACCTGCTAGACCCTTCAAAAGCCATAGCTTTCACAGGGCAGGGAATTCTTTCTGTGCCAAACCATGTTTTATGCTACAAACGAGAACTTGCGAGATCAAGAGCTGATTTTGGGTTATGATTTAAAACAGTGTGAATGGTGTTCCCCAGAGATGCATAGCTGATGTTCCTTCCCATTGCACTGTGTATTAAAGTCTTCTAACAAGTAGCTGTGAC
This sequence comes from Athene cunicularia, assembly GCF_003259725.1. Classification (NCBI taxonomy): domain Eukaryota; kingdom Metazoa; phylum Chordata; class Aves; order Strigiformes; family Strigidae; genus Athene; species Athene cunicularia. The sequence goes on from NW_020799092.1 coordinate 74,311,398, forward strand.
TACAGTCAATGGAAAAGAAATGCTCATCAAGCTAGAAGGTAGAATTGAAAGAATAACCCTCTCCTCCTACTCATCACAATTAATATTTCAAATAAGGTTTTAAGCACAGCAGAACTCCCTCCTTAGGGCAATTAAAGCTCTCAAACATTGCCATTATTAGAGACCAAGTTCCAATGAGGACACATTTTTCTAAATCCTTGTTAATGAAACAGATTCAGGCTTTGTGCATAGTTTTTTATCATGCTGAAAGCAGGACTTAAACTCATGTTTGCTGCTTTTGGCTAGTTTATTTGTGTTCATAGTCCATGGATGTAGGCCTTTTGGTTTTCTCAATTTTTTTAATTCTGTGGGGTGGTTTTTTTGTTTTGTTTTGTTTTGTTTTGTTTTTTTTTTTTCCCCCAGTTATTCCAGTTATATAATGTTACTCAAACAGGGGAAGAAATTGAACAGAAAAACCTAAAAAAAAAAATATCTTCAGAATGTCCAGCAACAGGATGAAAAAGGCCAACTACTCCATTCAGTATCCTTACTCAGTTTTTTTACATTTACATAAATCAAAGTTACTACATATAAAAGTGCCACCAAAGTCAGACTGCATCTCAGCAATGAAACTCCAGCCACATTAGATAGAATTAGATGGGTGAGTTTCAAAAACCAATTTGCTGTATAAAATGAGTTTTGGTTGCTCAAAAACTATAGCTAAATTTAGTAAAAAATTAATAAAATCATAATCTCTATGTGTTAATTATAATTTTTGATATCTCTAGAGCAAGTGGTTCCCTATAACTCAGTGGTTAGGTAACCTGAAATGTGGTTTTGACTAAAAATCCTCCCTATCTGATGTACAGAGGGGGATTGAACTAAGGAAGAGAAAGAACTCTGTAATCTAATAATTTGGATAGCCAGATCCAAATTTCTTGCTATCTTGAGCACTCAAGTATTTTGAAGAGTAGATCAGGATTCACGGGAGATAATCAACGTTAAGGAGTCATAGCCTGAGGAGTTTACAGAAGAATATTCTCACAGTAGAACCAATGGTAAGAAATAATATTGTAAATCCCTTACTGTGTTTCAGGCATTTTGCTTTTGTCTCAGGATGTTTCAAATCTTAGATAACTTTGGGCTATTCAGCAAAAGAACATGTTGTAGCATCATCTCTTCTCTCCTCAGTCTGGCATCAGCCTTTTGCATATACTTTTAATACCAACAAGAAAAAACATAGGGGGAGGGAAAGCTTTAAAACAAATATTATCAGGTAATTCTTTAAGCAGTTTTTGTTCAGATGCTGAAATTAAAAAGCAAATTGGAAAAAACCTGACTGTAACTGACATTCCAATAGTGAAAGATATGTTGATCCCCCAGGAGACACTGAAAGCAAGGTACAGACAGATGTAATACCTACAACTTCAGAAAAGCCTGAAAAGCTAAAGGCTAGATTAATTAAGGCAAGAGATAATACAGGTGTGGGGCTGATTAAAATCAGAACAACAAAAAATCGAAGAGAGAAATTTTACAATATCTCAAAGGGAGATGATAGGAATTATTAGAGGAGTGCAAGCGTGGAAAACAAGGAATGGTCCAGCTCAAATTACTTCAAGAATGTGAACATGGAGAATTGAAACTACCAACAGTTGTGGAGAAAATCTGGGAGAAGAGATACCAAGAATAACTGATACTTACACTTCAGAAGCACTTAAGTCCAAACTGGCACTAGGATATCAAAGAGGAGGTATCAGAAAAATAACTTCATACTGATCTGGAATTGCTTAGAGGAAAAAGGGTAAACATGATTAATTCACTTTAAGGGAGTCATTCATATCCTGAGGTCATTGAAAAGAAGAAGTAAGCAAAGGAAGAGAAAAAGAAATATAGTATACTGAATTTTGAGACATCTCTAAATAGAAAGAGTAGTCAAGGTGAGGTAAACAATAATCAGATTAGGTAGAAATAAAAAATATAAACAAAAATAGGCTAAGGGGAAGGCTGAAGTGTGGCACTCTCAGAGACTGTAGTGAGGCAGGAAATAGTTTATAAACCATGAGTAATAGATATGCAGAATATTGCTTAGGCAGTTTAGGCAAAACAGGGAGGATGAAATCTAGCTGGGAATGAATCAGTTATCTGAAAGAGAGAAAATGTGATTGATGAGGTCAGATTCACAAAGTTTTGGAGCTGGGTGAATAAATGTCCTTTCAGGCTTAACTTGCTAGGTTGGGTGTTGGAGATGTATCTACGACAGCAGGAACACTTTGAATGAAAGACATGAGTGCAAAGAGAACATATTCACTATGGCCAGGTTATTAAATGCAAAGCCAAGAGAATAAAGAAAGGGCCAGACTCACTCTTTCCTTGAATGTTTAAAATCTAAACTTCATTATTTCATTATAGTTCATGTCTGGTCCTTGATAGCCCAAGCTAGGAAACAGTGCTACCTTTTAACTGCTCCTGTGCAAAGAAAGATTTTCCTTTAATCCATGTTCACAGGGGTAAAGTCAACAAAAATTCTCCTGTGCTGTTCCCCACTGCTTTCTTTGTCAAGCAATTACTGTGAAAGAGGTAATATAATAGAAAGGACAAAACAACTACTGTGTCTCTGGCTTGAAGTGAACTGTAACTTCAGCTCCTTTAGCTGCTTAAAACATTTCCTAGGCACTCATGCTGTGAGTCAGCCTTGAGCTGGCTGCGCTGACAACTCTGGACATCTTCAGTGCAAGACAACAGTAGGAGTTTTTCGAAGCCACAACTAAGATTTTTTTTAAATTTTGTTTACTCTTGCTACCATGTTTTGGATTAGTTTGGATGTTAAAGTAATTTCATGCACTAAACCTGCAATATATTGAACAGTGAAGCGAGGTAACAGCTGTGTTGTATGGTTAACCAGAAATGTAAACCCATTACAATTCTATTGATGTTAATGTTTTTGGACAGCAAGCTTTCCTTTGAAGAATGTGAATATCCATGAAACCTGCTTATTTCTTTCCTAAACGCTGTCCTCTAGTCCCCCTTCTCTCTGCATCCATTTCTTTAGAAAAAGACTCCAAATAGCTCTGGTCAGTGCCAAAGCCCTGAGGAACTTAATTTGAACCAGGATTTAAGCCTATACATCAACTCCTACACTAACACTAGCTCCTTATCAAGCAAATTGTTAAACTTCCATTCCAAATATAAAATTCCATGTGGAGTCTAAAGCAAATTCTCATTTTAGGATTTTATCCAGGAATATTTGACAGTGTTTTTCTCATTTGCTTAGTAACAAGTGATCTAAAACTTCTAAGACTTGGATATTTGGGCCAATTTCCATTCAACACCTATTCAAGACCCACTTGAGCAGTTTCAATAGGTGAGACTTTTGTTTTCAAACTCCTCTTCAAATTGAAGCTTTCCAGAATATACCCCTGGCCTCAGTGTGTAAGAGGAGCTCTGTAATTATTACCAGTCGATGGATGATATCCTTCAGTCGCTTCCTTTGAACCCTCCTCTGCCAACAAACTACTTGACAACTCCTGGAAAACCTGGGTGAGCTGTGAGGATTGCTGCGGCAGCTGACTGAGGCTGCTGAAGGTCTTTCAACCCTTAAAAAGAGCTGAATGTTGTTACCTTGAGGATGAAAACTAAGAGGATGAGAGGCACGACCAAGAAGAGAACCAGGGGGTGTTTGTGGGAGACACTCCTGAAGTGTGCTTCTTCCCAGGGGGTTGGGAAGGCCGTAGCTAGTCACTGGCGATTCAGGGAGAGGCTGTTTTCCCTGCTAATCAGTAATCACAGCCCTCCTACCCCTATCTTTCCCCTGGGAGCAACAACAAGTTTTGCTTTCCCAGGTTGGGCAGAGAGGTCATGGCCTTGCCGGTGCCCCCAGCGCCTTCTGCTCCGCACAGCTGCCTGCGCCTGGAGTCCCTGGTCACCGGCACCGGCACCGCCACGCTGCGAACCAGGGCTTAAGTGCTAAGGCAATGTCATAAACACTGCCATGTTTTGTGAAGCTTATTCCTCTATTGTATCACCCTCCAAGTTCCCCTGGATATTCCCGATGTTTGAAAAGCAAAGAGTGAGCGGCTACCCAAGGAGTCCGACATGGTGCGCCGAGGGGTGTCAGAAATGCTGCTGAGCTTTAGCTACCCGGTGTTCATTGCAACAGAGCAGAGGTACTGCTGTTTGTTTTTAAATATTAGAGGAGACACTTTGACTATCATCTCACCAGATAAACATTTGGCCTTGTTTTGTACTGATAGAAGAGTTTCCTTGATGCCAAAGCAGATTATGGAGCAGCACTCAAAGGCCCAGGAGGTGATAATGATTTAAAGTATCTGCCATAAACAATCACTTAGCCACAGCCAGGGGCAAGGGAGAAGAAAACATTAGCAAAGTGAGAAGTGTCGGATTCCATCCTGGCAGGGGGTGGGAAAGAGATAACATCCTCTAGGCCACAGTGTCTGCCCATAAACACCCCCTTTGAATTGGTCAAGTAAGCAGAATTGTGCTGTCCACCTTTGGCACGGCTTCAATAAATCAGAACTACAGAAAGATGTTTGACAGGCTTTTAAAGTCGATGGGGAGCACGATGCTAAGGGAGAAGATGTTTTCCCCAAACTGTAAGATTTGGACTTTCCAAAAAAAAATAAACAAACAAATCAAAGAGCCCCTTTCACAGATAGGGATGAAAAATTAAAACCTCCAACTTTTTTAGCACCATCAAATAAATACAAACTGGAACAGTGAAAATGTTCTGAAACTATGTATGAAACTATGTTCAGAAGTATGTATTTTGATTACAATGTTAATTTTTCATCTTCTGTTTTACTTAAAACTTTACTTCTACTGAATTTTTTTTTTTTTTTTTTTTTTTTTTTTTTTTTTCCAGTTACAGAATGTTAAAAAACAATTTTTTGAATCTATTTCCCCAAATACACATTTGGGCACGTTTCTGAAAAAGATACATCTTCCTTTATGTGTTCTGCATTTGTAAGAAAAGGCCAAAACCGTCCATTAGAAGAAGTCTAGACTAGATTCACTAGATTCTAGAAGTCTGACTAGATTCACTGCCCCTCTGTGCAGAGAGCTGCTGCAGCAATGTCCTGGCTCTGGCTGACTCCTCCAGTACATGTAGATGAGTCAGTGATCTGCAGGACACACAAGGTCAGGTAGGGACATACAGCAGCTGATTGCACTAGGGTGCCAGCAGCAGGAGCAGAGGTGATAGCTGACCTCCTGGCACAAAGTTTGTCACGTATTTTGGAATAAGCTTAAACTAGCAAAGTGACAGACATACCAGAAACACAGACTGTATCAGTGTTTTCATCATATGATTGCAGCATTTTTGATCATGTATTAAAAGTGTTATAAATAATAGATTTATTTTCTCATAAAGTCATAGTCCACGTCCTTTGAACCAAACAGCTTTGGCTGTCCCATTTGAAGAAAAAGTAGAATGAAATATGTTTATTATATCATCTGGTTGTATCTATTTCAGTTATCTACAGTTGGACTAAACATGTTTGATGGGAAATATTCTGTAGAAATTGAATTTACTTTGTTAGGCAGATGAATGAGAATCGGTGGATTCAGTGCAGCTTTGAGGTTTTTCTCCACTGAAGGCAGGAAAAGGAAAGTGTTTCCAAGTAAATTAATAGGCAGGAAGTTACTGTAGATATATCTGCTTTGATTATGAATGCAGAAGACTAGCATGAAAACTAGATGGAATAGTCTCTTTCTGCAGGGATTCCTTTACACAGAGATTTCCCCAGGACTCATTGCAGCTTATTCAATAATTGCATGGCTATAAATTTCCTGTCTTCTGCAAAGAATCATATGGCTGCAGGCCTATAGGAGGAAACACAAAACCGCACCGCACCTGCCCCAGTTTTACCCGTAAGTAGTTGTAGATGTTTTAGATAGTGACAAGTGAGATTCCCTCCCTTACTAACAAGATTTATAGGGAAAGGTCTAGGCCCAGTAAAAGGCTTCATTGTCTGCAAGTTAAATGCAAAAGTGTTTAGCTTTTAGACATTTTGAGCCCCTGAAGCAGAAAAGTCTGTCTTAATACAGCAAAAATTAAGTTTTCCAACAGGAAGTTTGGGGAGAATGAAGTACCTTAAAAACATTGTGTGCTGGGTGGGTCATTTACAACTGCCTTACAGAAACTGAAGCACAGGGTTGTATCCAGAGAAGTCTGATACCTGATTGAAGGCTGTAAGCACTCACCTTCTACTTCCTGGCAGTCCGAAGCTCAGTACCTTTTCCTGAGAAAGGAGCCTATCATGTTAGTTCAGAAGACTGAGCATGGCCACAACCTTGCCTATCCAGCAAGCCAGTTACCTTTGAATATGAAAGATAAAGACAAACTTCAAAAAGCCGATAGGAAAGGAATGATTCAAAGAAGGAAAGTCCTAAAGTTCCCACAACCCCAGTATGTGCTAAGCTGAAGGGTGTCAAGGATGATTTAGGGAGAGTAATATGAACAGCAGTATCCGTTTCGTTTTCTCCTGTATTTTTATGTTATCAGCAGTACTGTCATTATCAAGGAGCCCCTGTTACTAGTAAGGTGTCACAAATACATCACGGAGATCTCATGTGAACAACTCAAGAGGTTGGCCATCCCTCTATTTACATAAAAAGTCAACAGGAGGTGTTACTGTTACCAGGGCTAACACAGCTGTCCTGGGTGATGGAATGATTTTCTGTGTCTGTTAAATGCACTTTGAGAAGTAAACCTTTCAGAGGAGTTTATCGGAAGGGTGTTCATCGCTGCAGGATGATGCTTTGTCTTGAGAAGAAGCACTAAGGTGTGACATTTGGTGGTTTGGTTATCTTAGGGTGTAAATGGCCTGCATGTGAGAATCATTAAACTCTATAACAAGAAAAAGGGGTTTTAGATAGTTCAGCTTAACTGTATCATTCTCCATTTACCTTAAGTAAGATCTAGCTTTGAAGCTGTATGAGTCTTACGGTAGAAAACCCTCCAGTGTTTGGTATTTTATTTTGTGGCATTAATACTGTTCTGGGGTCAATGAGAACCTTGATCCCAATTACCCCTTTCTGTACATGAAGCACTGGTAAACCTCTGCTATATGTATTTCCATGTCCTGTAATACTTTCAAAGACTGGCACTTCAGAGCAACAGCATAATACTATGATCATTAAAGTAACATTTATGTAGTGTCATGTTCTTTAATAGAAAGCTTGATTCTTTTCATTGTCCTCTCTTCTCTCATCCTTTCTAAGGAATTTTTGTTAGACACATTCCAGTTCTGCTCTCAGAGAAGGCATTGTCCAAAACTAATGGAGGAACTTGTGCAAAAGCAGTCCAGTGAATCAAGTATAAAATATCAACGTGTTTTCCTTATCAGAAGAGAAAACAGCTTTAATTTATAAAAGATCCATGGTGCATAGTTAGAAACCAGTTTGTTTTGTCAGGTCACCCAGCAGTACAGTCGTGTCTCATCTTCTGATAAAGTCACAGATTCATCTCCTTTAACATCAACTATCTAAAGGTTAGGCATCTGGCCCCAGCTCATCCTCTGGGCTCCCCTGGTAGTCTCTGATGAAAGACAGACTTCCCCTTCATTCCTCATATCCATCTGTTCTTGGAGAAGATGAATTGTCCTTTGTAGGTGCCTGCCTTTTCATAAACTATACAATACTGACAGGACTGGCTTCGATTCAGTGCTTAGCTCTTAGCTGAAATGAGGTGAGATGTATCTCACCTCCACACATAGGACATGGTTTTCTACTTGTTTCTGTTCTTTCAACCTTATATAAGCCATGCCAAGAACTTTTATTCTTTTCTGAGTGCCCATTGAAAACACAGGGGTAAACATTTGTCTTGCTGGGATGTTATTCACTTCAGTTGTATCCTGATCCAAACGCATCAAACCAAGCTCAGGAAACTGCCTCTCGTTACATACAGCACCTTCAGGTTTGGTAGGTTTCAGAGTCTTTGCAAATCTATTCATTTCTGACACTGTCAGAAAATCTTATTAACCCTATGCATAATGGAAAGCAGCAATAACAAAACCCCCAATAAACCCCCAAAGGAAGATGGTTTCAAGTTGATAACAAACTTTGAGATAATCTTGTGAAAAGGGTCCTTCTGTATTTTGTCAGCTCTCATACCTTTCATTTCTCTTTGATAAAAGGAGTGTGAATATTCACGTATCCCATTCTCCAGGAATCTGCCATTCAAATATGCATGGCACTACTCCCTCAGCAACGTCTCAAGCAACCCCCCTTCCTGAACTAAAGGAGGTAAAGGGGGATTTAGGCGCTTTTTTTTTTTTTTTTTTTTTTTTTTTTTTTTTTTTTTTTTTTTTTTTTTTTTTTAGTAAGAACTGCCTCGAGGGTCTGGGGAGCAGAAGAAAGAATTCGGAAACCTCTACATTTTCTTCCATTAACACCTGGACTGTTCTACATGTCTGGTAAGTAAGGCAAATTTAAAAATCTATAATCTATTTCAACAGTATAGACGAGATCCCTAGCAGGTGTAAATGAATGTCATTTTTCTGTGAACCTGTAAATTATTTCTTCAGTTTGCCTTTTTACTACTTTAACGGCCTTCTAGAGTTCAGATTTCAGAGACAAATGTAAATATATTTTTTAAAAGTTATAGTCTGATGATCTGTATAAATTGGGGAGAGGGTTGGTTGTTGTGTTTTATTTTGTTTTATTTTTTCTGGCAGAGCAACAAGTGTTGGTTCTGATTGACTTTTGTGTTTGATTTTCATATTTCAACAGCACTAAAGGGTTCTCTGCACTTTTAATGAGCCAGCCACAAATTTACTTTAGATGTTTAACTTCTGGCATCCAGCTTTGAATGCCTTGTTCAAGGATCAAAGCCACTGAATTTGACAGATCTAGCTCAGTTCTTTTTTTACAGGAGGTTTTATGAGATTACACAAGTTGTGTGTACTACATATCAAAGCTATGTTGGTGGCACAGGTAAGAAAGTGTTCTTATAAGGAAAATTGAGCAGAATAAAACTTTGGCTGCTGGGGAGTCAGAAGGACATCTGAGAGTCTGAGTTCTAGGTTCAAGCCCAGTCTGGTAGATCCTTCTGCTGCTCCTCCAACCCATCTCTCAGAAGGAAGAGGTATTTCCTGGATCCCCCTGATCTTACTATCTGCTCCCAGAACATGCATCTCCACAGTAGTGTGAGGTCATTTATACAGTGTCATGCAATTATGTCATGCAGGGTTAGCTGTCCAGATTTTCTCCCTGTAATTGTCTCATTGTAGGTCTTGGAGCAGAGTCATCACTGCAAAAGAAGTATGGAATAGATGTATAAATCTTGCCTGATGAGAATATCCCACAAGGCCACTTCAGACACAAGAATTTGAAGATGATGCTAAAGGGGAATGGCTCCGGGAGAAACAGAAAACATGAGATAAGCATGCTGACTGGTGCTGAGTCTGAGAAAATTTAGCTCCAGGAAGATTAGGGTGTTGGGGAAAGCGGGGTGAGAAAAAGGTGAGTGAGCAAATTAACACACAAGAAAGAGAGACATTGTTATGGAGGTACTTCAGAAAGGAGAGGAGGAATGGTGACAGAGAGATTCTTGCCTGACAGCAAGCAGTATTTCAGTCAAACCAGAAATTTAAACAGAAAAAAGGCAGTTTTCATTGTTTCCATTGTTCACATCGTTCCTCATTTAAGCATCAGCTTTTTCATACAGCAGGATAAAAGCTGTGCTCAGGGGAAGCCAGTAAGGTAGTAGCAAGCTGTGGTTAAAGCACTAAACTGAAATGGAGAAAGCTTTAATCACAGTGTCTGTTGATACTGTTTTCTGAGCATTCACCTCTCTGCCCATCTAGTTCAAATGGAAGGATATCTTTCTGTATTTGTGATAATAAAAATCTTGCTGGAAGGCAGACATCAGCTCAAAAAAATCTCTGCATTAATATGGTTATCTCACTTTTGCTCTGGGGCTGCCCCTGTCAGCTCAAAGGATGGGTAGAGCTGTATCACGACAAACTACACCCATCTCTGTATACACACTATTGTGTATTTCACATAAACTGTACTAAACTACACCCATCTCTGTATACACACTATTGTGTATTTCACATAAACTGTACTACAGCATCTGCACTATGGTAAAATTTATTACTGAGTAAATCTGTTCTCTTATTGATGGATACTTCACAGCTGGAGCCTCCAGGGTGAACCTTGACAGATGATCCCCCTTTAATGGATCTTCATAATATCTTGCTCTTTCTGGTGGATCCAAGCCCCCAGTGAAGTCTTTCACTCAGTGGAAAACAAATATAGACTCTCCCTTTAGTCAGCTACCTGTTGCCTCAACACATAATGGAAAAAAAATATCTCTGAGACCTCTAAATCTCTATCAAATTGCACTGGATTCAAAAGGAATTGTGGGGAAGGGAATGAGACAAATGTGTGTGTGTATATATATGTATATATATATTTATATATATGTATATATATATATATGTGTGTGTGTGTGTGTATATATATATATATATATGATCCTATAAACTCACTTTTCCTAAGAGACTAAGCTAAAACATCAGTTTCTTACTAGCTGACGCTTTCTTCTCTCTAGTCCAGGGAACTTGTTTGTAGTCAAGAGAATAACCTTCTGACCTCAGGCCACCTCCCTAGCTAACAGCTGTCCTGTACAGCTAATCCTTCAATTTCATGAGTGGACCAAAATAAGGCTATAATTATGCTATTTGTATTTCTCCATTCTACAATTTTAGTCTGTCCCTAAAAGACATTTTCCAGACGTTTGAGAAAGATGCAATGTGCTCATGGACAAAATAGTTTTCCAAAAGGTGAAAAGTAAAAGGGGAGAGAATTCACCTTTCTAAAGTGAACATTTTCACCTACAAAATGGTATATTATTTAACATCTCCCTGTATGTCCAAGGATCCATATCTTTTGTCTTCTATTAGATTTACTGTTATAATCAGTTACAGTTACAGTTTTGTGCTAGAAGCTGTGCAAACACAGATGACAAAACAGAGATCTTAGCACACAGTTAGAAAGATAATTTCCCTGCACATTCTAGAGAAAGCCAGGAACATAATCCAAGAGTCAGTTTCCGTGTGACCAACTAGATAATAATATCTCCCAATGTTGTGTTCAAAACAGGAGAGCAAAAGGCAAGTTCTAAAATCTCTTCATGTTTTCCAGTAACGATTTCTTGGGTTTTGTATTTGGATGAAGCTGGTAAAATCTGCACAGAAAATCTTTCAAGAGTTAAGGGCTGCATACTAGACAGCTTTCCAAGAAAACCTGTTCATCTGCAGCCCATGTTATGGTACGAGCTTGGATGTATGGGCAGTACTGATACTTTATCGTCTTATCTAAGCAGCTCTGCTTCTCAGCAGGGCTTAGGCCAGTAAAGCCAAGCTAACATGAATCTGGTGTATCCATTTCTGGACACAGCTCTGGAGACTTTGGCGTTATTCTGTTTCACAAGAACACATCCTACCCATCCAAACTAAGCAAAATGGCCTGAAAAGAGGGAAACAGATGTTGCACCTTTTGAACACAAGTTCAGGGGTTCTCACAGACGAGACTAAATTGTTTTGTATGAACCCATACATAGGTTTTGCGTGGTCTGAGCTGTTAGAGACTGCCACTTTCTGACAAACAGTATAGGAAGCACTGCTGCACTGTCCTTTGTACATTAGCATGTAATTAAGATAAACGCAATTCTTTGAAACAAACTGGCATTTTGGGGGCCCTGATACATTATTCATTACACATCTGAAAGCTTCACACATTTATCTCAGATGGATAGTAAATAAGTTGTTAAATTGGTCATGGCTCACTATGGCTGTAAATGTTAATATTTTACAGATTAGAAATGACACTGAAATTTCAGCTATGAGGAGAAACAGTTTCCTCCCTACAGTATAAATGACTTCTATACCCTGGAGAAGAAAGGAGTTGTTGTCCTGCTGTTATAGAATAGCCATGGGAGGAGGGGAAGAAAGCATAGTGGGGAAAAATGAGGCTAAGGGACATAGAACTGGCCAAGGGGAATACTAACATCCATTTGATTGTGATTTGCTATGAAAGCCTTCTGTCTTTTGTCATTCCTCCCTTTCTGTGAGGAGTAGCTCCTCCATTTCCTTGCTTTTGCAGAAAATCTGTTCGCTCAGGGCTTGTTCTCTTAACACACTGGCAGGTTATCTCTAAGGTAGCCAGAAGTACGAAAATGAAGAATCTTGACTAGTAACTATAATTTCTAACTTACAACTATGATTATAATAACAATAATGTGTTTGTGGCCATTTCCATTTTGTATTTCTCTCTGTGTGCCAGAAAGAGGAAATGTAAAATATCCACACTGAAGATAATAATGTTTCTATTTTTGTCTCATTAATGTCAGTAGTGTTTTTTCCTTTGGCTTTTATGAGAAGAACAAAGCCATAAAATTGTACATTTTCTTGAATGTCTTTAAATGTTTCTTAATGCATTTTTAACTTATGGAAAAGGATGAAAGCTACAGATAGGAAAACTCAAAATTCAGGATTTTTTTTCTCCTGTCACTCTAGAGTCATGTATTTCCAATGTTTTGTCTAGCTTAAAAAACAAATACATTTCTAGTTTCAAGCCAGTTTCCAGCAGAAGCCCAAAATAAGCAATGTAGATGGCAGAACACAGGAGCAATTGTAGACTGAGCAGATGGGAAGAGAAAACGCCTAAAAGACAGAGGTGAAGGAAATGCCTAAGATAGTCTCCTATTTCAGTTTTCAGAGGACTTTCCAAGCTTCCCCACAGTGTTAGTCAGCACCCCATCATTTCCCTCCTACATATGGTAACAGTGAGTGAGTTAACTCTGGAAAATGTGTTTTCTCCACTAGTTACTAAAGGCAACTCCACCGGACCATCACAGCAACACAAAATGTCAAGCCTCCTTCACTCCTACGTGGTCCGCCCCGCGTTACAGGAACGTAAGCGGCATGCACTCATCATGCAGGTGGGAGGTTTGTTTTAGCAAATATGTGCAAAGGACAAACAACTCTGTCTTTTGGGGAGATTCCCCACTGCTTTTATCCTCAGGGAAATAAAACCTTCCCAAAATAAGGGCTGCTATTCCTTTCAAGAGGGCCTTGACTATTATTTGGACCTCAAGTAAGCTGGTAATAAGGATGGCAGTCTTACTGGGTTTGTTAGATTTGACCTGATCACATTTGAACTACCTTGGTCACCTTTGGCATTGCTGTCAGAGATATGGCATATCATTATTAATTATTTTGTTTCATTTATTTAAATCAAACATTCTGTTAAGACGGAGTTCACAGCAGCTTCTACAGTCATGGTAATTTTCTGCTCAGTGGTGCAGTTTTATTAGGAGAGTAATTTCCACTTTCTTAGGGGACGTAAAAAGAAAGCCACATGGGTGGGGATGAGAGCTCTTGCCTGTGTGACAGACTCAGTGCCAGAAAGCCAGGGAGGTACTTTGGGCTTCATTTTCTCACCTGTAAAATGCTGTTATTTGGCCCCCTCCCACACATGGTGCTACTTGGAGTCTCCCATACCTGGAAGGCTCTGAGGGAAGGATTGGCATGTGGCTGGGATCTTCTCTGAACCACAGGGCTTCAACCCACTATGTTCTTGAAAAGGTTTGGGCAATCCCAAGTTTATCTCAGTTGAAACCCACCTGCAGTGTGACAGTCTGGAGTCACCCTTAACTCTGCTCCTGTTATTAGTACAAAGCACGTGCTCTGGAGCACTTGGCATCATACAAGAGAAAAGTAAATACCTACCTCAAATCTAGTCCTGAGCTCTAGGCACAGCAGGAAGAAGAGGAAAGACATGTGGAATAGAGGGTCTATTCATGTGAAGGCAAGGACTACAACTCAGATTTACTCATTTTCAGTCCTGTGTCTTCTACCATATACTCTTGATTAATCCAGATCGATAGTAGTGTTAAATGGGGGTTAAATGTCTTCAAGGGCTTTGATGACTTAGAAACTGCTCACTGATAATTAAAAAATTGTCCCCTTTTTTTCTGAAGGAGTGAACTGAGAAGTCAGAGGTCAGTTGTCCCAGATGAGAGAAATGGATGGATTTGGAAATTTCTTGATGAAATTCTGCCTACAAAGAATGAATGGAGACTTGTATCACAGAGCGCAAAGGTAATAGACCAAGAGTATTTTTGCTTATAACTCAAAATACCTCTTTCAATGAGTGGTAAATCCCAAATTCTCAGCTTCTGAAATTCGTGCACAGTAGTTTTGTACCTTACTTATTGCATTTTCCTTCAGCTTCCAATTCTTTTTTATTACCTTTTTATTTATGTACTTATTTCTGCTTCTGTTCATGGGTAGAATTATTCCTAACAAAGAAGACAGCAAAATCCTTTTAGTCATTTGTGACTTTTTGTTAGATGGAGGCCACTATAGTCTCATTTTCTTAATTTCAAAAGACTTTAACTGCCTCTTGCAATCAGTTGTAGAGATAGATAGCATGTAAGGTCAGCTTGTGACAGCGTACATCAGTTTGACAGGGGTCAGATCTGAAGCTTTTTCAATCCTTTTTGAGTATATATAATGAATAAAGAGCTCTTTCTATTTGAAAAGCTTCTATGGAAAATTTCATATAACAGGGTTTTTATCATACTTTGTTCACATATACGACACCTCTACAAACATGAGAGCTATACAGTGTTGTTACCTACATGCAACCTTCACACGCTGCTTCTGAAGACAGATATAAAACATATGTACCCTTAAATGTTATATTATATTGTACTGAGAAGCAGGCTATATATGTTTGACCAATTAGTGATGCTTTAGTCAGCTGTGCTTAGTTAACATGTCATTAAATGGCCAACAACAACCACATAAGTGCAGATTGTCAGGCTTTGATTATACTTCTCTTTTATCAAATAAAGTTTTGTCAGACCTTTGATGTATCCCTAACTTTCTGATGGTTTCCATATTTACACCAGCAGGCATAGCCATTCTGAAACTGCTGTTCAGTTCCATAAGGGTACCACATCTTGCCTCTTAGGGCACCTGCAATGATCTCTAATAGATTTATCCTTTTATCCGTCTACAGACTCTAAGTGAAACTACAGGACTGTGGATTGAATTTAACAACATATACTAAGAAGTGCATATCAAGAGATACCATTCATGTTATTGTAACCTTATAAAAGGCAGAAGAAGATTTTCCCTAATTTAAAGAAACAATATAGAAATGTCCAAATATCTTATTTCCCTGTCAGCTAAAACATCGATTATCTTCTAGAGCAAACAAAACCAGTTCCTCGCAAAAGAATATAATTTTTAAAAGCTAGTGTTTGACAGATATTTAGTGTAATTCTGTTCAATATGTAATTTTTCAGCCATATCAATCAAAATACATCCCTTTCATGTCTTCCTTCTGCAAAATTTAGATTTTCATGGGATCGTGACTTCTTTTCTTTTTCTTTTGCATCAACACTATTAAAAAAATCCAGCCAAACCAAATCCTTCAGGAAACCAGATTTGTAACCTACAAGTATCAACACTGTGTTCCTTGCCTGAAATCTGGCCCAAGATGGGTGGATCTGTAGGATAAAACTTCAAACTAGTTACAGTCTTCCAGGAAGCCCCTCGGCATTAGTGCATTCCCAGACCGTATCTTCTGGTTTAGGAAAACAGTTGTGGCTTAGTGAAAGGAAACAGTTTGTGTGCCTTGGGACAGCTCCTCTAAGTAAACCAAAAGCAGAGTGTTTAGGGACAACAGGCGACTTGCTTCAAATTCGTACTCCTGATGTGGGTTAAAACACTAATGAAAATGTATTTGGAGGGGTCATGAAACCGTGTAGTAGAGTTTCTGTGCAAAAAAAAAAAAAATCCCATAAGTCAGCTGCTGGTGTAAAAAGGACAGCACTGTTTGTTGTATAGCATTTTAGAATAAAATATCAGCAATTTTGGTTTGCCTTAATCCCCTGCTCTGTAAATTGTGGTCATTGAAGAGCTGTTTCATGAGCAGCCCCTCTGCCTGCATGCCCGCTCCTTCGGGGCAGGGTGGCCAGGCTTGGGCAATCCTCAGCTCTGTGGTCCCCATCCTGAGTCAGAACCCAGAGGCAAAAATACTCTAACTGCGTGCTTCCATTTACATGGTGAGCCAGAATGTTTCCAGGCTGGGCCATAAGACGTGGGATGCACCCTGAAGGCTGTTGGGAGCTGAGGGAAGGAGGAGAGGCTTGGCTCCCACACCCTGTGACGCTGAGCACTGTCTGTGTTGGGAAGACCTAGCAGAGTGGCAGAAATCTCTCTCCTCCTACTTTTTTGCCTGTGTAGATCATTTCTTTATTTTAAAGTCGAACAGGTCCATGCCACTTTTTTATACATTTTTCTATATGAGATCCCACCGTAGCAGTGATTCTGTATGTGTACTTTCATTTCAACTCCTAGAGATTTGCACAGCTAAATCCTGTATGTTTGAAAAGAAGTTTTTACTGGAAACACCATCATAACCTTAACCATACCAGCATGAATGATGCTTCTATAGCACTGAGGTAATTTTTATAGGTAAATAAATTCCAGTTATTGATGTATGTTACACAGTGTGCCTTACACAACGGATGCAATTACTTTAGAGATATTTTTGCTTCTTCTGTTCAAAACGGCAACCTACTTTTCCTGTAAAAGAAGAAAAGTGTATATTTATTCTCTTTGTGTGTCTCTTTCCACATTACTCATATTCTTGACGGGGGATGACAGTAATAAGATGTTTTGTTAATGTTACAGCTATACAATAGCTGGCTTCCAAAGAGTGCTCAGCCAGTGACTCACACATCATCCCAGCAGGTGCACTGTGAAACACACATTTTCCCCACTGTTTTAGAGGCCGTTGTATTAAAATACTGAAATGAGCTGGAAAAACAGAACTGACTTACTCATACTGCCCTGCATTTAAGCTGTAATTTTGTACTGGGATATTAAAGAAATGCAACTGTGATTTTCTGGAATAAAATATTTTTATTATTGCTACAGTAGACACTGTGTAGGTTTTCATTGCAATATTCAGATGAAATAAAAAAATAAATATTTTTCTATGTGCTCCTTTACAGAAAAAGACTGCAAAGTTTGCAGTTTAGCAACATTAAGGATTTAGTTTCCACATAATAAGTTTCAAAATGGTCTGAATACAAAAACAAACAAATAAATAAATATTGCCTAAGGATGTTTATTAATCCAGTTTAATATGAGCTATAGACAGGCTCTGATATCATCTCACAGCTTGCTCATAAATTGTTTGCAAGTATGTAAATTGCCTCATTAAATTGCTAGATGCCATGTCTACTTTTTCTTAAGGAAAATATAGAGTACATGGAACACAATGTACTTTAAATGAAGGCCAGATTGAACTATGTGTTTGTAAATGAGGGCAGCTCAAAATATTCTAGTTTCATAACTCTGTGTCTTTGTCTATACTGTGTATTTGACATAAAAATGGACCGGGTCTTATCCCTTAACTTGTCTCCAGCTCACCCTTTTAAAGACCTGCCTGGGCTATGTTGGTCTGTGGTTTAAGGTTTGGAAAGGTTTGGTGGCTCCAGAATCAAAGGTGTGCTGGTCCATGTTAGCATGGACAATACAGCTGTCTTTGCTGTTCAAGAAGCTGTTTCTAGCTGCCTTACAGATGTTATCCTCCTCATCAAGTAGCTAGGTGGCAAGCGTGTTCCTCCTCCCTTGAGTTTTGGGAGATATAAGGACCAGGAAACAGACAAAGAATGACCACATACAATCATATTCTAATCTCAGGGGAATGGTGCTGGAGAGTTCCCAGAACTGCTGATGAAGAAGAAACATCTGGGAGAGATCCTCATCAGTGTTTTGGTGTTGCAAGCACATTCTCGAAAATAATATATAAATTCAACATTTTCAAATGAGCCGCTGAGGAAGAAGATGACTGGACATAAATAGGGAGTGACTTGTGTACAGTAGCTGTGTAACATGTGCAGCAAATCCAGCATGCTCGAGAGACTTAAGACCTATTTCATATAAAAATTGCTTATACTGCACATAAACAAAATAAATCTAAGCCCTTTCCTGCCACCACAATATGTCGTGTGGATTGTCCAGAAAGGCGGAGCATCTTTGGGCTGAAGTTAGTCAAGGCATTCTAAAACCTTAAAGCGTAAAAGCTGAAACATTAGTTGGGGTTTTTTTTAGGTACCTAATTACTCAGATATGTAAAAATATATCATACTGACAGAGTTTCATAGCTAGAACTCCCCTTTCTCAACAAACTATCCTAATGAAACTATCAACAGAAGTTCCTTTCTTATCAAGCAAAATTTTCACTTCTTTCTGAACAGTGTCCTGGACTCTCCAGGTAAGATGTAGAGTGTCACTGACAAGTGCCATCTGTTTAAGGCGTGTTAGCAAAGTAACAGGTATTGATGTGAATCCCATGAAAGTGATCAGAAAACTGAACCCAGATGTCTCATTAGAGGTGAGAACTCAGCTCCATATTTTACAAGAAAAACAGCCACTCCTAAACACACATGTGGAATTAAGGCTGCAGGCCTCTACAAAACTTTCAGGTCAAAGGAGAAATGCAGTTCCAAACAAAGAATTTTGGAATCAGAATTCTGAATTTTAGTGCTTACCATCCACTTTTGTTCTGTTTACATATTCAAGTCATATCTGATCTAGTCTATAGGTTAGTTTTATAGCTAAGACAGAGACACTCATTGCTGCAACTCAACAGAAGCATGCAGAAATGAAGCTGGCCCAAGATGCTTGCTTACTTTAAGAGGTTACTTGATAAACTCAAACTGCATTTGAACACTTTTCTCCTCTGTTGGCCTACATCTGGAGTCTTGGTTTCAGGAATCAACTTTGTCTTTTTGATATGGTAATATCTTTTTTTTTTTTTTTTCAAGAAAGATTTGATGACAAATTACACTCATTAACACGGTACTAGCTGCTTCAAGCTCATACAACTCCTGAAAGGTGTGATACATGTTTTAACAGTGTCCTGCTAAAAAGCTGATGAATGTACAAGGCCGATTGTCTGCATTTTCTTTGCTCTGGTCATATTGCCCACAGTACTGCTTATGTAGCTGTTATCTTCCAACTTTTTCTGGAAAAAGGATGTTTACTGACACAGAGACCACCTTTACCACGTGTTTGCACAGCACATGCATCACACCTCATAATATACTCTGCCTGCCTGTGCTGTATGCCAACAGAATCACCCTTAATTCCACATCATGTTAGCAGAATATTCAGCTAGCTCTGAAGACTTTTGCACCTCCAGAGCAGATATGTCTGGTGATTTTTATCTACACCTAAGGTATAACTGAGTGCCTGAGCCAATGTACACACAAAATACATAAAAATTAATGTATACTTGATCCTGATATTGGCAGCAAAGAGGCAGCTCCTCTTGGCTCTTATTTGGAAACTTTCAGCTAGGCATCAATGTATGCTCCAATATAAGCTTCCCAGAGTTACTGTAAGAATTTCGTTAACCACAAACTAGTCTTTAATTCACTATTGATAGTTCCACCTGGTCTTGCAACCACTCATACAGGCAGGACCATTCATTGGGTTTGTTCATGACAGTACTGTCAGGATCATGACACTGGGTTGTGAACTCCTAAAGGCATGGACTGTGTACTGTTCTGTGGTCCCACCTCTACAACAGACTATGCCAATGAGCTTGTAAGTGCATCTTAAGTTTTCCATAGGACCATTTCACTCTTCTGATATGCTTGTCTTATGCTGTGACACTTTTCAGAATGTAGTCGATAGTCAGGATGGGATTCAGCTGCGTAAATCTGGATGTCTCAGTGTCCAAGACGGGAGCAGAAAAGACATGGGTCCCTGAAGGGTCTCCTGCAATTCCCTGCAGGGGCAGCAGGAGACCAGGCATGATACTCTGGAGCATCACAGGTGACACTAGCTTCCTGTGAGTAGCCAGCTGAACCAAGCCAAGATCCTAATCACTTAGGGCTGATGATAGAACTCATCAGCTGACCAAAGAAGATGCGTGCTTTATGGAGAACTGCATAGCTCCTTGGACAATGCATACATCATTAGTGGTGAGAGGTGTAGGTCCAACACTACCTCAGACACTGAAGACCAAGATTAAGCATCTTGATCTGTGAGAAGAACCTCTTTCTTGAAGCTTCTTCTCTTCATGATCTACATTTGCATTAGACAAACATGACACATCCTACACAAATGAAGTTAATGATGCATTATGACACTGGTTATGTATCCTCTTCATGATTTCCAAGTGTATATCATCACTTTTAAAAAGAGGGCTAAAGTATTATAAGAGATCTTGGGTTTATATTGTGTATATGGATGTCTTTCAACTCCAATGTTTAGAGAACTTTATATTTTTCTTGACAGGTCAAGGTCCTTCCATTTTGTCCCATTTTTGAGGCACACTCAGATGTCTCCTGGTAGATCTAGGAAAGACACTGAAAGAGTCACAACCTGGAGCTCTCTGTGGCTGTCCATGACCTAGAGTTCATCATCTCTGTAACTGAGATGTGGTAGAAGATCAGGTAGGATCAAAAGGGGCTGAGTGTCTCTGAGAGTTGTAATAATCTGGGTAAGGGATGCTTGTGTGGCATTTAGTGATGTGGGAAGGATAGCCAACTTGATGAGAGAGTTCATAAAAAACATCAAGAGGCAGTGGTATCTTAAACCACTGTTGCAGCATCCAAAAAAGTGAGACTGATTATAGTCTGCAGTTCTAACCAGATCAGGGCATGAACCAGATTTTTAACAGTAAGGTTGTGAAACAGCTAACTGAAAGACATACTGGCTTCTTACTGGGAATCCCAGTACCTCCCACCAACATGATATACAGTGTTCCAGAGTGATTAAAAGACTGGGCCATCTAGACTGATCTTCCATAGGAGTTTTCCTATGCTACCCCCATGACGTCAGCACCTGCCACCTCCTTCCCTTTTTCTGGGACTGATAGCTCCTGCCCATGCTTTGCCCTCTCATTTTCTCATACATCTGTTTGAGTGCATGGATTTGAATGAGAGGTATGAACATAACCAGGTTAAAAGCCGGATATTTATTTAGTTAGTTATTAGTGATTTATTTTTCAGAGATGATGGGTAAAAGAATGGCAAAGGACTGGGAACAAATCAAGGACTGGGAAGAAGTAAAGTGGGAAGAAACAGAATCACTTCAACACACATGCAACAACCTCTGCCTTGCTTAGAGGCTGTTCTCCCTGAAGCCGAAAGATACATCAGCCAATGTCCCTGAGTTTTGTGGCTCATTTAATGATTTAAACTCTGAGTTTTCATATCTCTCTGCACTTGCCAGCAAGAGGAGGGCTGTAAACAGGCTGGAAAATCCCTGCACGCTACAGGGTTTACATTTTGTAATAGCTGTGGTATGTTTGTGTTTGGAGATTAATTTTACAAAGCGAACTAAAGCATGCTTTGTGTGTTTGTGCTTACTACTCCCTTGGCATGAATTTTTCCCCACAGTAAGTGCCTGAAGTAAACTAATGCATCTATATTCCTACCGGTAATTTCTGCCCGCCTCATATTAGTCTTGCATGTGTGTCACACAGAGGGCTTGTGCTGACTGGAGAAGTCTGTTCCTGTGGTTTCAGTCGGGACACTTTCTTTCATCTTTTTGCTGAGACTCAGCATTATGGGGAGGTGTAAGCCCGTGCTGGCAGCTGAGCCAGGCCACGGGCTGCTGCTGGATGCGACTCCTGACTCAGCAGCACGGCTGGGCGGACACAGGGCTTTGTGGTCACCCACCCTGTCCCAATGACTCAGGCAGAGATAAAAATTCATTCTCTGCCTGAACTCCAGTGTTTACAGCCTTCCAAGCTCCAGCCAGGAGCATGCAGTAAATTTCAGAGAGCAGACCATAAACAAAAAAATGCAGTCCAGTATTGGTTCAAGCAGACCTCCTAATATTATAGTAGTGAGCAATAAAAACAGCTTGCTCTGATCATATTATCCATCTCTCAGCTATAAATCTTTTTCTTATAGTAGCTGACACTACAGCCTTAAAGTAGTGCAAGTAAACTGGAATTGCAGGGCAATGCTGCCACTGGGCTTTGCAAATTATTCCAATTTCCCATCTGCAGTCTCCAAGCATAGAAGCAAACCTGTTGACTTCTCAGTTGGGAAAGTGCTGGCTGTTTAATTTTGACCATAATCTGAATTTTTTTGATAGCTACTAGTATGAGAAAAGCATTTTTTATCTATGCTGAGGGTCTCGTTAAGTTAGGAAATATCTGTATACTGAAAATAAGACCCCATTATGCCAAGCACTCTCTGAGTGTGATAAAGAGAATATAAAAGTTCAGAAATACTCATTGTCTAAATATAATATCAGACAGCTGGTGAATGAAAGCAAAAGGATAATGAATCAACAGAAGAGCATGCAAACAGTAAAGCAACAATCAGAGTACTCCCATAACCTAAATTCCAAGTTACTGCAGAAAAAGTTTATCTGACCAAAAGGGTACCGAAAATACTACTGAATTAGGTTGCTTTGAGGGGAATTGCCTGACCGTGCCACCACAGTGTGTTTGAAAGCAGGGCAGCTGTCCTCTCTCCCTCTAAAAATTATTTATTCGCTTAGCATGTGGGTTTGGGGAACTAATGCAGTTTGTAAATTGGGCTTTCTTCAGTCAAGAAACAGTAATAAATTTGGAGATGTTGAAAGAAATTTGTTTAGTGCTAGATACAAAAGGGCATTTCAGAAGGTTGAGGAAGGGGAAGAGATGTTATTCCCTTGTAGTTGAACACAAGGGTGCAATAATCAGGACACTCACCTAAAATGTAGGTCATTTTATCTTGGATGAGAACAAAACCCAGATATCTGGCTCCTCCATAGATACTTAATCATAATTTTATACGTTTTTTCAGGCTCTGATCCAGCAAGAAAGGTGTTCTCTACAAAGAATTCAGCTGCATGAGTAAGGACGTCTGTGAGATCTTTGGTCCATAATATGCAGCTCACTGTTTCAGACTGCTGCCTCTCTGGATACTGCCCTACAGTAAAAAAAAAAAAAAAAAAGCCAGCTTTTCTGTCACTAAAATGTCCAAGCACAGCTATGGGTGATGGGTTGCCTTGAGGTCTCAGCAGGCCTTCAGAATTTAAATTAGTTGCAGGTGGTGACAGTAGGCAGATTCTCTCTAGCTATGGCCTGCCTCCATCAAGTTTTTGGCTTGCTTCTCCAAGGCTTTGGAATCAGGCACTTCCTTTCAGCTGCCCAATATTCTCTGAACTCCACCCTGCGTTGGACATCCCCAGTTGTTCTCAAGCACACAATGTTTCACTGAAGGCTGATCTTGTAGAGATCCGTTAGAAGAATCAGGGTCAACATTTATCTTTTTGTTCTAAGAGATATAGAAACACGCATTGAGACAGTACCAAACTCTTCCAAAAAATGCCAACAGAATCCCTTATCACATCTAGCGTCCACCACTTATAATACTGAAAACTAAGCTCATAATACATTTGTTGCCTTGTTTTTCTCCTAAATCATTTACTTTCCATATAAACATGTGAGGTCACCACCTGGTTTTGTGACTCACGTCGGGTCCCCTTCCTTCCGCTCCTATCTTAGACTCCATAGGGCTGTAGGGACACATCTGAACCCGCAGCCTACCCGTGCCAATGTCTCCCTTTCATTGAGCCAGCCACACGTGGGCACACATCCCTCAGTGGTTGTGGTCAGCCCTCACAATGCCATGGGTTCACCCTGTGATGCTATTGTTCAGCTGAATCAGGAGCCTCTGTGTGCTGTACAAGCCCTGACAGATCTGGGCTGGAAAGTTAAAAGAACCTTAGTAATGCAAGTTATTCATGGATCTCTCAGTTACGCTGCACTCAGAAATTTCTGGGTTCCTACGGGTCTCCCCAGTGCATGTTCAATGCTGGTGCTTTAAAATGTGACAGCCAGAAAGCAAGGGGTTTAGGCATGCTGGACCTGTTCCCTTTATATTTTCAGTTGAGACTGCCAATCATTGTGGTATCTAAGTACTAGCTGTCCTTTTGAACAGTCTGTGTCACGTAAAGAGGGATCCATCTCACTTATATTCGTTTTTTTTACAAACTGCCTAACCTCCCTAGTTTACCCAACTCCCTCTGCAGATAAATTGGAGAGACAAACGTGTCCAGAGTGTTAATTTTCACATTTCTTTTCCCCTGTCTTGCAGTGGAAGTCAGGGGAGGCACAAGATTCATGAAAGATGTTGTTCATGGACAGCTTTGGCTGGATAGCTTTCAGATTCTTGAGTGAAAGTAAGAGAAAAAAATCACTTGGAGTGCAAGGTACCTGTACCACAAAGAGTTAAAGAGTTTCTTCCTTTGATATGTTGCTGTCTTGAGATCCCGTATTGCAAGGTGCTTTGGAGGGAGACATTTCTGACAGTATGTATTTAACAGATCAGAAATAGCATGTGTGAGATTGAATAGCCAGGAGCAAACCCTAGACAAATTCAGACTAGAAATTCACACAGGCATGCATGTTTAGCAGTATAAGTAATTAACCATTGCAACAGCTCGCTGAAAGATGTGGCAAAGTATCTAACACGTGAAATCTTCAACATATGAACAATGTCTAAGAGATATGTATGCTGTAGCTAATACAGAAATTACAATGCAGGAGTGACTGGGGGAGGTTCACTGTTATATACAATACAGAGAATTAAATTTGAGAAACAGTGGTCCTTTCTAAACTCACCTTACAAAATTTGTAAAGTGCACAGTGCCCCACGATAACAGTCAGAGTGGGAGTATATACAGCTTCAAAGAATTAAGAATCCAAGCCTTCCAAAGTAGAGAGGTACTTTGTATGCCTTTTCTATCAAGGTGTGCATTTATGGCATTGCATACTTGTCTATTCCTTCTTTCATAATCTAACTGCAAAAAACTGTTGTAGCAGTGACAAAAAAAGCTCATTCAGGTTACAGGCAGAGTGGAGCTGGTGAATTTTCTGCCCTTTTCTTTGCTAACCTCCAACAAATCTGATCATCTTAAGAGATCAAGATATGTCACTTGAGTGTGGCTGTAGCGATAGCTGCAATGCAAACTAGGGCTACATTTGATAGCCTTGAACCCGAGGGAGTTGAAAGATGTTTCGCTCCTTATTCTGAATGCAAAAATGCAAGAATTTACGTGCACACAAAGTACAAGTCTCCCCAAACAAAAAAGGGTGCACAAACCTCTGTCTGGCTGCAATCTTACCTACACCCACTCCCCAGCTGTCCCGAGGGAAAAACTCACAAACCCTGCAGTGGGTTCTTGGTTTTCCCTTGGAGCCGATGATGTTATCCCCTTATTCCAGTGATCCCCGATGCCAGCTGCCTATAGTTGCCTATGCCTAAACATGCCCCAGTTGGTTTGTCCTGGTCACCAGAGTCCCTTTTGTCTCCGGCACTTCCCATAACACATTGCCGCAGACCCAGAGATACGATACTTCCAACAACCCAAGATCCTGGACTGATTCCCTGACAAAGGTTTCCACGCCTGGAGCTCTGTCAGCCACTGGAGCAGATGGCCAGAAGTCAAGACATTGCGTTTGGTGGAAGATGTTCACCAAATGTTGTGACCAGAAGATTTCAGATTTAGCTTTCTAAAGGAACAGAGTTGTACCACAACATTTCCGAACAGCTCCAGTTACAACTGTGTAACACCAGCCAGAATTCAGAAGCTGTGCCAGGAAGCTCTCCACTTTGCTGCACTCCTTTATTAATAGCATTTTGCCAAGCTGCCCTCTGGGACAAAATTGTTATATAGTGGTTAAACGTCTGGTAGTGGAGGAATGCTTTATTTTGCCTTTTAACCACAGTCTCACTTGGATTCCAACACACAAACTAGGAGGTACCTGGGATGCATTATAGCTTCATCTGGCTAGGTTTTCTGGCCCTAGAAAAGACCACAGACGTGAGTGAGATTGATTTATTGATCTTTTCACCCTCCCACAGCTTACACAAGCAGTGGCAACAAGCTACTCCTACACACACACCTGCATCTCGATTTGCAGCAGCCTTTTCCCAATGAATACACAATTCCTTTTTTTCTTCTCACATAAATACATCATCTGATAAAAAAACAAGTAACACTTAGATCCCACCCATCTTTTCTGTAGCCTTCCAGAACTCCTAGCAAAAATACCCTTTTCAATATTCATACCCTAATATGAACTATGTCTTTTGAAGCAGAATAGGGAATAGCTTTTTAAAAGAGAAGCACATTTTGTTGTACTCTGTAAGTGGGTGAATGGCCCATGTCTGTCCCACTGTTAATCTCTTCTGTGCAATGATTTCCTCTGATGAAGTAGGTCTGAAACTGCTTTATATCTTTCTGGCTAAATATTTAGTAGTCGTTACTGTGAGAAGAATAAATAATGCCAAAAACTGACACATGGTGAAACACCAGCCAGTGAAGCATTTCTCCTAGTGGCACAAACCAGAATGAACAATAAAGCTCAGGCTGTGTGCCTGTTACAAAAGCAAAGGGACCTAATACAGATCCCATGTGTGTTTTAATGTGAAGGATGAAAATCATTGCATTTCCCTCCTCTATTGAAATATTAGATTATAAAAAATAATGACTAGAGCAACAAGATGTAGCTAGAGGGAAGTTCTAGGAGAGGTTTTTGTTGAAATGAGACAGACATCATACAATACACAGTCCTTGTCTGAACCTTTTAAAACATGATTTTCAGCTTGTTCATGCACTCAGACTACTGGACAAATGAATTGGACTAATTAAAAACTACTATCCTTTGGTGTTTGGCTGCTTTACAAATGTAGCAATATTTTTAAGCCAAAAAAATCTCATGACAAATGCTTAGTGAATTCTGGTTCTTTGAGGTTTTAATTTCAATTATAAGAAAGTTAGGAGCACCTCACATATGAGGAAAGGCTGAGAGAGCTGGAACTGTATTAGCCTGCAGAAGAGAAAGCTCGGGGTGATTTTATCAATCTGCATAAATAACTGAAGGGAGGGTGCAAAGAGCACAGAGCTAGGGTTTTTTTGGTAGTAACCAGCAACAGGACCAGAGGCAGTGGGCATAAACTGAAACACAGGAGGTTCTCTCTGAACATTAGGACACATTTTTTTATTGTGAGGGTGAGTAAGCAAAAGAGAAGACAAAAAGTCCATCTAGACTGTTAAGTGACTCACAGAATCACAGAGTTGTCTAGATTGGAAAAGACCTTGAAGATCATCAAGTCCAATCATCAACCCAACATTGACAGTTCCCAACTACACCAGATCCCTCAGCGCTATGTCGACCCGACTCTTAAACACCTCCAGGGATGGGGACTCCACCACCTCCCTGGGCAGCCCATTCCAACGCCCAACAACCCCTTCTGGAAAGAAATGCTTCCTGATATCCAGTCTAAACCTTCCCTGGTGCAACTTGAGGCCATTCCCTCTTGTCCTATCACTTGTTATTTGGTTAAAGAGACTCATCCCCAGCTCTCTGCACCCTCCTTTCAGGGAGCTGTAGAGGGCGATGAGGTCTCCCCTCAGCCTCCTCTTCTCCAGACTAAACCCCCCCAGTTCCCTCAGCCGCTCCCCGTACGACCTGTGCTCCAGACCCTGCACCAGCTCCGTTCCCTTCTCTGGACACGCTCGAGTCATTCAATGTCCTTTTTGGAGTGAGGGGCCCAAAACTGGAATCGAGGGGCGGCCTCACCAGTGCCGAGTACAGGGCTCAGATCCCTTCCCTGTCCCTGCTGGCCACGCTAGTGCTGACACAAGCCAGGATGCCATTGGCCTTCTTGGCCACCTGGGCACACTGCTGGCTCCTGTCCAGCTGGCTGTCAATCAACCCCCCTATGTCCCTCTCTGACTGGCAGCTCTCCAGCCACTCCTCCCCAAGCCTGTAGCGCTGCTGGGGGTTGTTGTGGCCCAAGGGCAGCCCCCGGCATTTGCCCTTATTGAAACTCCCCCAGTTGGGCTCAGCCCATGGCTCCAGCCTGTCCAGGTCTCTCTGCAGAGCCTCCCCACCCTCGAGCAGATCAACACTCCCACCCAACTGGGTGTCAGCTGCAAACTGACTGAGGGTGCACTCGATCCCCTCGTCCAGATCATCAATAAAGATGTTAAACAGGAGTGGCCCCAACACCCAGCCCTGCGGGACACCACTCGTGACCGGCCGCCAACTGGATTTAACTCCGTTCACCACAAATCTCTGGGCCCGGCCATCCAGACAGTTTTTTACCCAGCAAAGCGTGTGCCCATCCAAGCCTCGAGCAGCCAGTTTCTCCAGGAGAATGCTGTGGGAAACGGTGTCAAAGGCCTTACTGAAGTCAAGGTAAACAACATCCACAGCATTTCCCTCATCCAACAAGCAGGTCACCCTGTCGTAGAGGTAGATCAGGTTTGTCAGGCAGGACCTGCCTTTCATAAACCCCTGCTGACTGGGCCTGAGCATCTGGTTGTCCCGCACATGTTGTGTGATGGCACTCAGGATGAGCTGCCGGAGGATGTTTATTGATTATGAAATTTAGCTCTAGTTTTCCCTTTCACATCCACTCTTCATTTTGTTTTCCCAGGTCTTAACTTATCCACCAACTGTTGAAGAGGACCAAAGTAAAGGAAATAAGGCAGCAAATATGTATGAAGAATAAGGTAGGATGTGTCATCAATGTAGTGGAGGATAGACTGGGACTATTTCTGCAGATTTCCCTCATTTGCTGTTAAGTGCACTGAGCTGATGTTGCCTAGTTATGCTGCAGATTCACTTCTGTCACTTAAATAACAAATGCAATGGGTGCAAAAGTTGCAAAGCATTCTTGTGATTTGCTTAAGTAGGCTTCTGGAAACCTGAAGAAAGATGTGATCAAGCAAGTACTTTAATAATAGGAGGGTTACCACTACAGCAAACTCCACACAAGCCAAAAGCCTGGGAGAGAATAGAATTGCAATGCTCAGCATATTGGATGCTTATTTCTTATCAATTTTATCTCAGCCAAATCAGGTTTTAAGGAGGGACAATCGAGAATTAGATGATTTCTGGGGTTTGATATCGCTTAGTGTGGTGTAGGAGATCAGACCATGCTACCAAAACAGATGTTTAAAAAAAATCATGGAGGGAGAGAAAAGTGTTTGGCTCAATTTTACTTGTCAAGATTTCTGTTAATCTGAATATAATTGTCAACATACATTTCTAAACCCATTGCAGTGAAAATTAGAGTAATGCATGTGCACTCATGTAGCACTGACTACATAGCACATTCTGGATATTTCTAAGGATCACTCTAAAATAAGTGGAATATTATGGATTTGTAGAAAAGTCTTGAAGAGCGAGGTTTTCCTCTTTTTTGTCTTATCCCTCTCTATGTAGCAGACATATATTGGCAAGATTTCAAGATTTCATTTCTCATGTTTTGTTTTTGCATGACTTAATGCTGATCACCTAGAATACTTTAGAAACAGCAATAAATAATGTGAATTTACCCCAGGTGAAACAAGATTATGTACATATCCACCACAAATAACAGGAAAACTTATCAGACGTGACAGTGATTTGGCCCCATAGAGCACTAACAAGAACTTAAATTAACATATACCAAGCCACAATTCCCAGACAAAATTCTCTCAGGGAGCAGGATTTGCAGAAGCTTCCAATAAGGTAAATGAAAGGGAAACTTCATATTTCCCAATAATATCAGATTAAACTGGCACTTGCAGTAGGTGCTACTCTCCATCTCTGAAGAATATATTTTGTACACAAAATGTAAAGCCATTGAAAAATAAAAATAATCATTTTACATATGAAATGCACATGTTAAAATGAAATTATGAATTTTATTTGGAATTTTGACACAACTAGAGTCTTAATACCTGGATTCCCACATGTACCAGACACTCTGCCACATTACCACAGACAGCCATGAGAACTCAAGAAAATAATTTCCCAGAAGACAATTCAATGGTAACCTTTAGCTATTAAAATTGTTTGTGTTGGCTTTTTCAGACCAGGAGAATCATTTCCATGAATGTAATTTAGGAGCAATTAAATCAGTGAATACCACTGTAGCAAATAATTTCAGTCACAAAAAGGATGAAAGAAATACTTCATTTGATCCTTTCTAAAGCTGATGTTTGGTTGGTGTTTTTTTTTTTTTGTTTGTTTCTTTCCCAAAATTCTTTTAAGCTTGATTTCTTTGAAAAAGCCGCGTGTTTATGCTTTTCTCCGCATCCTCCTGAACTTGGCAGTAGACAAGAAAGAAACAAGAAAGAAGAACAGACTAAACCAGCCTCAGACTTTGTTTTTTATTGAACTAATTGATTTCCCAACCCTTTAAAAAAAAAAATAAAATTGAAAGGCCAATTTGTGTGTATGTTAAAATGGGGTTTTTTGGGTCATGTAACTAAAAAGAAAATGTAGATTGCTGCCTTGTTCTGTCAAGGTACATCTATGGTAGCAACTGAAATGGTTCAAGCACCGTGCTGTGGCTACACATATTGTTTCATTTTTCACATCCTTAACAAGCATTTGGTTTGCGTCAATTTGCACTCTTTCAGAAATGCCTTGACATGATTCAAACATGGCATAAGTCAGAACTGCTCCTTATAGAAAGCATGAGTAAAGTAAAGTTATTTTGTGTGAAGAGAGAGTTACATCTGTTTGCACAATGCCTACTACAGTGTGGTCCAGAACTCAATTGCTTCCCTCCAGATAACCCTTGTGGGTGAGGTAAGCGAACATTGTAGGGCCTTGAGGTCCTGAGCTTTTCACAGCTCTGAGTCCTCAATTCAGCTCCTCTCTGCAGCTCTACCTCACCTTTGCAATGGATGGCAGCAATGCTGAGAAAGAATAGCAACAGAGGGTTGATGTAGCAGCAACAGAAGTGGAAAAGAGATGTGTTCGCAGTAGCTAAGGTGGTGTTATTATCTGTATGTGTTTGTACATCCAGTTTGATGGAAAACTGTCTCTATTTTACATCACTACTGGTAAGAGGTCTGGGGCAGGAGATAGCAGAGAAAGTGAGCAAAGGTGAATAAAAAGTATTGCTGAAGCTAACCTAATAAAAGTTGAGAATAAAGATGATATGTACTTGGTAAGAATGTATTATATGTCTTAATAGGGAAATCCAGGACGGGTGGAGAACTGCAGTACCTAATATAGTACTTATTTTCCACTCATTTCTCAATGCAGTCTCTTTTTGAAGATGCACCTGACAATCCTAGGAGTTCTCAAAGACAAAGCAGACCAATGTCTTCTCCAGCTCAATGCTATGGAGAGGGGAAGAGAAAAGGAGTGAAAACAAACAAGAGGCACTAAATGAATGTGCTGAATCAGGCAGTGTGCCTGGTCTTCTCTACGTCTATGTTTGTCTATGCTGGTTTTCCCTTTAACAATATTCACAGGCTCCTTTGATAGTCAAAGCATAGAGCACTCAAAGAAGGCATCATCATTTATCACCTAATAGTGCCTGATGTCCATTGATCTCACACAGATTCTGTGGCCTATCTGCAGGTCCGATGGACATATCTTGCATACCCTGTGCTGTCTGATATAGCATTAAACTTTCATTTTCCAGAAACTGAAATCCACCAATAGTCAGTAAAGTCAACAGAGCCCAGAGAGATGTGGACCTGACCATGTGCTAACTCTAGCGTGACATCCCTCCCTCTTCAGCTCTCTTGACTTTATTATCTAGACCTTCATGGACTTCAACAGTAGCTTAGATACCTCACTCACATATAGAAGTCTAGCTGTAACCCTGCATTGTCATGGCTGAATCTGTGGCTGAATCCTACCCCAAGCCGTCAGTCTTCGAATCACGATCTTCATTTACTTTCCAGAAAGAACAGAAATTCTTTCTATTTGTTTGGCTAAAGAAAGAAAGAGAGATAAAGTGTTTCTTTTTGCTAGTTGCTTCCTTTGTACAAATATAACCACGATCACAGTACTATTATTATAATTGGAGGATAGTCATACACATATACACGTACATATACTCTGCCACATGAAGAGGAGCAAACTACAAAACTATCTGGTGATACTGGATCAGGAATATATGTACCTAGGAAGAAGATAAAGATTAAAAAGAGATAATGAATCCAACCACTGGTACTCTAATTTATAAAAAGAAGGATATTTTCATCTTCATAGGAGTAAAGTCTTAACAAGTCTTTATGATAGCAAACTAGGATTCTGCTTGCGGTCAGCAAAAGAACCACAGAATATTTTTATTTCAGTAATCCATATAGAATATGGAAATGCCATATTAAGCAGCCAGTTAGAGTAATGGTTTTAAGGAATTTAAATACTATAGTTGTACGGAAAGGGAGGAAAAGAAAGAAATGTGCATGTGTGTATATATATCTCTCCATATTTCTTTGTTTTGAAGTTGCAGCAAAAATCAGATCTTTGAAATAACTTTGCTATGGCAATAAAATGGCAGTTAGAAAATCCATTACTGGAAGAAACTTATTATTTCGTTTCATAGAAACATAGAATGATTTGGGTTGGAAGGGACCTTAAAGATCATCTGGTTCCAGCCTCCTCCCTTCAGTATGGATTGCTAAAGTACATGAGCCTTCTAACAGGTTACCCAGAGCTTTCTATAACAGCAGCAAGAGCTAAGCAAGCAAGCATGAACACAATGCTCTGTGCCAATACCTATTAACTTGTCCCATGTAACTTCTACTCTTCCAGTCCTTGGCCCATGTCCTTCCAATTTAAATGTCAAATGCAGAAGGGAAAATTATAAACCTTCTGCACTTACACATTGCATCGTTTTTTTTCCTTTCACTGAATTTTTACCCAGGGAAGGATAGATCAGAGTTATATGCCTCATAGAGCCTGCTTGATATGAACATTTTAAAGGTTTTAGTTTAATCCTGTGCACCTGGTATTGCTGTGGGTTCAAACAGTTTTATATTTCTTCCCTACCAGCTCTCCTATGACTTTACAAGAACAAAGCTAATAAATTCCACAGCACCAAACACAGAAGCAATTGGAAGCTGTTTTCTAATCCAGACCTACACAGCCTTGTGTCTTTCCCCATATCCCACATCCCTAATGACTGGATTCTCTCTCTGCATGGATATAAAACAGTCTATCATTTGTATTTGAATCCCTTTCTTTAATGTTATTAGACTACATAGGCATATATTTTAAAGAGGTCAGATGGCTTGTTAACACAGTATATATGGTATTGTGTAGTTCTCAGTAAGCAGATTTGGAAGAACAGATTTTGAAAGACCTTAACACGAGCACTTGCAAAGTTAAAGAGAAAAATAAAATGTTACCTTCTATTCTTAATAAAGTCAATGTACCTTATGAACTAGCCTAATTGAGGGTGAACTAGCCAGTGCTTTGCCATGTCTCGGCACATTACTGGATTACAGCTTTATTACTCCCCTACCCCTTTGACCAGAAGTAGCAGCAACATGGCATGCATCCTTTTCTCCATGCAGCTTTCCTTCCTCTCTTGTTTCATAACATTTAAGTGATCCTAAAAAAGGGAAATGCACCTTCAGTCCTCAAAGTAGGACCCTACATATCTTCACAAAGGCTAAATTTATTGAAGAACCCTAGTCCGAGCGTGACTTAATAGGGAAAAACTGAATCATCCCGAAGGCAACTTAAAGTTAACTCTTCTGATCTTTATATAAGCCTTTCGCTCACCCAGGGAACATGGAAAGTCTAGTCTTTGAACCAAAGCTAGTTTTTGTTACCCCATATAACTGAGGGTAATATTGGGCTTATTGCCCTGCTACCGTTTCTGTGTCGTGAGGCCGGGATGCAAGTTCCTTCAGGCGTTTCCTTTGCCTATGTTGTCTCCGCACAGTGATGGTCTTTATCTCCACTTACAGTTTCCCTCTGTTCAAATAATGGGAACTAATGATAGAGGATATGATCCACAGTACAGCATAGTTTGCTGGTTATTTTTCTCTGTAAAAGTAAATACAGATAATTGAGAGGATTAAACCAAAAATCTGTTTATAGGTCTTCATGACAATTAAAAGTAATTTTTCGTTTATCCTAGGAAACAAAAGCAAACCATTGTTCTTGATGCTGTGTTTTGTGTTTGGGTGTTTTGAGGCCCAAACATTCCTAGTCTCTTTATACACCCAAAGGTTTTTGCTGCAATTGTAACTTCCTTTCCCATGACAATGCATCCAAAAGCCTGCAAAAGGAAAAAAATAAAACAAACAACCCAAAATTTCCCAGAAATTCCATTTTACCCCAGAGAGAGAGAAAGGGATAGAAAATAGATTGGAAAAGACATCCTCTTGCAGACTTAGGGTGGAATTTGTCTCTCCTAACTCTAAGCATTTACATTAAAAGGTGTCAATAGCTGAGCTAGTCACCCTGGGCTGCATTTACAGCCAATGGCCAGAAATAAGCACTTCTGTAATATAATTTATCTGACCTGTTCCAGGTATTTGCTTTAGACTGAACTTTAGAAATGCCTGATTCTCTCTTGACTGCAAAGGGAGCTCAGCTTTACTAGATCACATATGAATGCCTATTATCACCCCATTAGATGAATCTCGTATTTTCACTCTTCTTATTTTTAATGCACTTTCTTTTTTGCTTTTCTTTTTTCATAAGCTATTTTTACCCTTTCTTTTTAGGACTGCTTGTACTTTCTACACATGATCATATAAAGAAAACAATTGTCTAGCAACTCCTACTTGAAAAATCCCAGAGGAACTCAGCAGCACAGTCAATTGACAGCAATCAGCTAAGTGCTGGGTAAGGAGCTCACAGGAAAGTGTATCAGATTTGGAATAGCTGGAGAGTTATGTGACACATGGAAGGAGAGTCAGGCTGAGGAAGAGATTACAATGTATTTGAGAGAATGAATATGCAGACTAAGGATTGACAGATTTCCTCTAACATCCTTCATTTGAGCTGCTCAGCAAGTTCACCAATGCAGTGTGCTTTTCTCAAAAAAACCCATGCCTATAAAAAAGCAACACATGAAGGATTTAGCTCTCAAAACACAATAATCCTTACAATTTTTGCTGCATTTTGCAGTTTCTCTATCCTGCTGAAAAACGCTGCACTTTCATGGCACCAAAAATCCAAAGAAGATAGTTTAAAACTAACTTTGATACATACACAGTAGCTGCAGCCATAGCTCTGAATATAATTACCAAATAAGTAGTTATTCCTACAAAATCGAATTAAAATAAAAATATTAAGGAACATATCAAACTAAAAACCAGATATTAAAGGTTGCACAGAGAATCTATAGAGTCTTCATTCCAGGACATACTCAAAATCGCACTGGACAAAAAATTTGAACAACTTGCTCTAGTTTAAGCTGCTTTAAGGAGGGGGTTAAACATGATGATCTCCAGAGGCCTCTTCCAATCTGTCAGTTCCATGGTTCTGTGAGTCAGAGCATGAACTCACATTTAATTTTTACTTCACTGAAATTACTGAGAAGATTAAGGTAACTGTACCACATACCTGTGTGTGGGATTGAATTTTCAGAATAGTGTCCCAAAGATATGACCGCACATCCTGAGTTACACTCAGAAATGAGGACTTTAGTGTCTCTCTTCTGCAGTCCAGAAAGTCTACAGATATATCTAATTGATACATACAATATTCAAACTTCTTAACAGAAACACACAAAGATGTTTCAAACTCTTCCTTTTCTCATTCAGGGTGGGATTTATTTTGACAGTACTTTTGTAGACTTAAAATAGATATCTAGACTAAATGAATCACTAAAGCTTCTTTTTTTTTTCATCAGTCCAAAGATACAGGCACTTCTAGAAGATGATTTGACCTATCTGAAGACAGGTTTTGAGAGCACATACTGGTGGAGATCTCCGTTTGTTTTTCTGAGGTGTGGAAAGTGCCTATACTGCTGACTGAGACTGTATGCATAAATTTTAGTGTTGAAGCTTGATGACCTTAATCTGAGTCTCAATGCAGATTAAAAATAGAATAGCCCTGATTCTAACAGTCTTTAGAATCAGTTAAAAACTTTTTTTTTAAAAAAAAAAAAAAAAAAAAACCAAAAAAACCCTTTTGTTTTCAAAAACTATCTTGGTGAAAATTTCATACGAATGGTGGCTTGAAAAAAAATATATACTGTTATGAACACTCTCCTGAATTCCATTTGGTGGTTTCTTACTCATCTAAAAAATCTTCAGGTCAAACAGTTACTGGGTAATTCTGTGAGCCAAGCTGGAATTAGATACTATGGACAATAAACTGTCCATAAAACATCTGTGCTTCTATCTTATTGTATTGTTTTCAAAATATTCACAGTGCTCTCTTTAAAAAAAATAAAACAAAGCAACTCCAAAAGCAGCAAAGTTGGTAATGTGACATGAGAGAATTCCATACCATTTCAGTATCCACTAGCTACTGTGTGGAAAGACCAGTTCATTAACTGTTTATTGTTCTAACTTCAATAGCTTATACTGATGGACTGAAAAAGCTTGCAGAGATTTCCCAGAGAATATCATGGCAATGATTTTTTAGAAAGACAGTATAATCAGACCTGAATTCCATTTTATCCTGATTAAAGTATGTTTTCTGTTGAGTTTTACACTTCAGTCTCATTACAGAAGCAGTTTTGTTAGATTGGTTTATACAACTGAAATGTACATGGAGATGTTTAAAGGTATGTTGGACATCTAGTATCAGACACTAAACCCTTGCTTGCTTGCCTTTCACACCACTAGAATGCCACAGAAGAACAGCAGAGAAAACTGGGCTTTCCTTATTATTATAATTCTTGATTATGCAAGGAAAAATAAATGTTAAGAATCTGGAAATAAATTATAGATTTATAGCTGAAATCTGTGCTCTGCACATAAAGCTGTGGAAGTGGAATATTTAGTTTACCATTATTTCATGAAACAGCTTACAAAAGTTTACCAAGCATTCATAGAGTTAACTTTGTTTTGAGTTCTAGGCAGATGTTAGGAAATCTCTTGGGCCACTCGTGGTTCAAACATAAGGATGCCACATTAGCTACTACCTTACAGTCTTCTCTTTAGATCCACAAATTTCTAGCACTCAGAGTAGTTCAGTCAATTCAGTCAAGATATTTCTTAGAAACCCTGGGGAATCTGTGCAAGTGCTTTGATTATTTTGAAAGTGTTTCAGTCTCCTGCTCTTAAAAATCACTGCCCTAAAGTACAGAGATGTCTTAGGAGCTGCAACGTTATTCAGAATCAGCTTTATCTAAAAAAAAAAAAATTGAAATAAAAAGATATATTTACTTTAAAAGTCTGATCCCAGTAACAGAGAAATAATTCAGAAATCTCAGAAAATTAATTTCATTATTAGGATCATACTTAAGGTTTTACTCTAGCATTACTTACGTGTTTTATTTTTGTGGAGATAGCTAATAGCAGCTGACATATCGTGAAAAGTTCCTAAAGTGGAATCTGTTCAGTCCCTGTTTTTTACAGGAAGATTATAACTAGTTACATCTCAAGGTCCTGCTCTGAATGAAATGCTCCCCAGGTAGTCCTCAGAAAAAATTTCCTTCACTTCCTTTTTTTTAAAAAAAATTTCCCTTTCCCTGTAATCTGGCAATGGAATGTCACACAGTCTGCTGAAATTTATCTATCATGTTTCTCTCTTCTTTTTATAAATGTTGCTGAAATTTTAATAATAAAAGACCCCTATAAAAGTGACAAAATTGAGCTTACTGAGATTTTTACTTATAGCAAGAGGATCACAAGAGAACATAAAGAAGATTCAATTTTCCTGTCATTGGCTGAATTTAGATGAATCCATCACAACTGAACTGTAATAAACCTAAGAGATATCTCCAAAGATATTTTTCATAGCTTTTATTCAGCACTATCCTGGGTGCAGCAGGACTTAGGTGATGATTTTTTCCAGTGTTTTCTGTACCATATGTATATCCAGTCCCAACTGGGTATTTAAGTACCAAACCCATAAGGGAAATGGGTATAAAAGATCAGCAGTTGGGTGACAGTATGACTCTTGAAAATCCTGTGTTTAACTTCAAGGCATTGCCCCCAACCCAGTTCAGGTTAGTGCTGTTGCAGCTAGGCTAAAATAAATCTTTTTAATTTTTCTTGGTTTTTTGTTGGTTTTTTTTTGTGTTTGTTTTGTTTTGTTTTGTTTTGTTTTGTTTTCCCTGTATTATTCTCTGCACAGTGATATATCTCCGCAGGAGGAGTAGGTAGTGACTGCTTGCAATCTCATTTATAGGTGATTAGGTCACTTTTCAGAGAAATGAGTTGTAATTTTCCAGACTGAGGTGGGAGCAGGATCCAAAAAGCCTGCTTGCCAGAGAGCATAAATACAATTCTGAATTGAAACAGTCACTGAAATATTTAAGCTGGAGAAAATGTCTGATTAGGCAGAGGTGGTTCTCTGGAGGCTGGATTCCTTCCTCACCACTTCAGGTACCAGTCAATAGGCTATAGAAAGTTATGCATTTCACAGGGTGTTTCAATTCCTTGTACATGTAATGCATTTTTTAATCTACTTAACAACCAGTTCTCTCTCTGCATGTCTCTATCTGTCCTCATTAACTCTTATGAAGAGTCTACAGTGGCCATATTCCTTTTTTAAATGTCTCAGTTAAATATTTGAATTGAGGCAAACTCCATCTGGTCCTAAGACCTTTAGAGCTTTTTGCTAAA
Source organism: Athene cunicularia (assembly GCF_003259725.1). Taxonomy (NCBI): domain Eukaryota; kingdom Metazoa; phylum Chordata; class Aves; order Strigiformes; family Strigidae; genus Athene; species Athene cunicularia. Next base: position 74,349,962 of record NW_020799092.1, read on the forward strand.
GATGTGCTCTGACAGATGCGGCTGCTACACGGGGAAATTTTAAATTAGGCATCACTGTAAATTCTCTCATGAACTCTAGGCCATAGTCATTAAACTTCATGCTTTTGCTTTCTGTGGTTGATTGTGAAAAATTTTCTGTTAAAAAGTCATGTTAAATCCCAGTGCATCATCCTAAGGTTATATTATTCCAAATAACTCCAATTCACATGGAGTAATATTAAGAGAAGAATTTTAACATTGTGTCTCAGTTGGTACTGTATATTTCCCAAATTTAAGTTATGAGCATTTATGTTCTGTAATTAGTGTGGAAAGATGATGGTCTCCACAAAGTCCGATTTCCCTAAAATGTTCAATTGCCTTTACCTATAGGTTACTATGTTTCATTTTCTAAGACTAGTTTCATTTCATTGAAATTACTTGTCAGGCTTGGATGGATGTGAATTTCAAATGGCAAACATTTATATGCATAGACCTTAATGAACCTGCGGTATAATTATGCAGAAATATGTGCATGTTGGTTACTGTCAATGAATAACAAAATTACAGAACATTAATTAAGAAATGGGAATGTGATACTGTTGGATGGTGTTGTTGCTTTTTCTGGGAAGAATTATTGCATCTTTAATCACAGACAAGGTTCTCAGAAAATTGTTTGCCTCCAGCAAATAAGAAAGTGGAAGAAGAATAAATGAGCATACAGAAGACCCCCAGAAATCTTATTTTTCCAATGTGTTCAGACAGAAATGTTTGCATGCAGTTAATGTAGTTGAAATAAATATATTGTGACACTAAAGATCATTTTAAGGCACTAGGAGATTCATTCAAGTGAAGCAACTGCATCCACTGCTGCTATCCTAAATTTTAAAGAAAACCCAAAAAATGCCAAGAGTTTCTCTGCCAGAATTCACCATCTCACAAACTCTATGGCAGAAGTTCATCACATAGCCATCATTACTGTAAACAGTCCCTTTCCTTAATCTTTAGTATTATTTTATTGCAACATACATCATTAGCAGACCAATTACATTAACAAGTCCCTTTCTGCTTTGTTTGTTTCTACACCTGGCTAAAGCTGAGCAGAGAAATCAGGAGCATGACCACAGAGCATAAAGCAATACTGATAGTTTCAATATATTTCCTACTGACTTGGACAAAAGAACTGTTTAAAATAAGACAGACTGCTAAGTGCACCTCAATTCCTGTGTTCAGTTTTGGGCCCCTCACTACAAAAAGGACATTGAATGACTCGAGTGTGTCCAGAGAAGGGAACGGAGCTGGTGCAGGGTCTGGAGCACAGGTCGTACGGGGAGTGGCTGAGGGAACTGGGGGGGTTTAGTCTGGAGAAGAGGAGGCTGAGGGGAGCCCTCATCGCCCTCTACAGCTCCCTGACAGGAGGGTGCAGAGAGCTGGGGATGAGTCTCTTTAGCCTAGAAGAAAGCAATAGGACAAGAGGGAATGGCCTCAAGTTGCACCAGGGAAAGTTTAGACTGGATATCAGGAAGCATTTCTTTCCAGAAGGGGTTGCTGGGAGTTGGAATGGGCTGCCCAGGGAGGTGGTGGAGTCCCCATCCCTGGAGGGGTTTAAGAGTCGGGTTGATTTAGAGTTTAAGGATATGCTGTAGGTGGGATCTGTGCTAGGCAAACGGTTGGACTAGATGATCTCCAGGGTCCTTTCCAACCTAGATGCTTCTGTGATTCTGTGAGTAATCACTGGATAGATCTCATTTCATTTGTCTAAATGCAGTTTAGAGCACAGAGATTTTGAAATTGGAAGATTTTTTATGGATCCAGTTTGGCCTTTGTTTCCTATTCATGTAATCATAGTATCATTAAATTACTTAGGTTGGAAAAGACCTTTAGGATCATCGAGTCCAATCATTGATCTAACACTGCCAAGTCCACCACTAAACCATGTCCCTAAGTGCCACTTCTATACCCTCCAGGGATGGTGACTCAACCATTTCCCTGGGCAGCCTGTTCCAATGCTTGACAACCCTTTTGGTGAAGAAGTTTTCCTAATATAAAATTTAAACCTTCCCTGGTGCAACATGAGGCCATGTCTTCCCATCCTATCACTTGTTACCTGGGAAAAGAGACTGATACTTGCCGTGTTATAACCTCCTATCATGTAGTTATTGAGAGTGATAAGGTCTCCCCTGAGTCTTCTTGTCTCCAGACTAAACAGCCCAGTTCCCTCAGCCACTCCTCGTAACACTTGTTCTCTAGAGCCTTCACCAGCCTCGTTACCTCGATGTCTTTCTTGTAGTGAGGGGCCCAAAACTGAACATGGTATTTGAGCTGTGGCCTCACCAGTGCCAAGTACAGGGGGATAAGCACAGTGTGTCCTGCTGGTCACACTATTTCTGATACAAGCCAGGATGCCATTGGCCTTCTTGGCCACCTGAGCACACTGCTGGCTCATGTTCAGCTGGGTGAAGTGATAATTGTATTAATTTTTCAGTAATAATAAAATTTATATATGAATATTTACAGCAATTAATTTCCATGTTTGTTTCTACAAGGATGTGTCTAAATCACATATTAAAATGGAGGGAATAATTTACAATAGAATAGAAGTCCATCACAGTCAGATTATTAGCAAGTAGATCACTTATGATAAGCAGTTCAGTAACAAGTTCTCCCCTTCTGCTCTAATTGTATAAAATCTGATATGCCCAGAAATAAGGGGATTCTTCATGCCTTGACTTTTGAGCTTTGAGAGCACAGCAGATTTTGGAGACTATCCTAAGTGCCATACTAAGTTGTCTGAGCGTGACTTGCACAGCCAAATCTCAGTTTCTCTGTACCCTCACAGTAGATATAAGAAAAGATCCAGAAAAGCCTCCAACACAGCTTGGAGAGCTGACCCACAACCACTGAGCGGTGCAGGACTGATGCTCACCTATCCCCTTTGAGGAAAATGTGGGCTTTTGCCAGCCATCATCTATTCTGTGATGAAGAGGGTGTCAAGGCTTTAAGTGCATCAACAGGGTCAGCAACCTGTTTCCTATCCTAAGGGTTTAGCTGCCTGTGTTCAAGGTCAGCTCTGATAGGGTGAAGACATTAACCTTGGATCAAACTTTTGTAAGCACAACAAGGTACATAAGAAAACAGTGAGAAACCTCATCTGCTGCTTTTTTACTACAGAAGCTGCACTTCAGCTGTGTCCTTGGTCTTGGACCTTGCCTGGGCTTCACTATAGGCATTCCCTTGCTGATCCTGACCTTGCTTTGCTGACGTGGCTTCCTAGCTCGACCTCTGGTCTGTCTCATCACAGCAGACTTCCCTGATGATCACTGGACTATTGGCTGACCCTGATTACTGTCCTCAGACCTACTCTGCCCTTCTTGTTACAGTGCTGTGGGACTGTACCCCTTGGTGAGAACATGGCCCCAGACTGTCACTTCAGGTACTAGCTCTCTTGAGGAGCTTTCAAACAGAAGGTTGCAGTGGGGGTAGATCAAAAAGAGAGGCCACCTTATTTCTGGATATATAACCTTTTAATATTGACACTTGTATACCTTAGGTGATATACTCTCACATATCGTTATACATGTTAAACTCAGTAGGAGGAAGGCTGTTGAGGGAAATATTTCAACTTTTCTTTAAAAATGCTAGTGGCTCCTGGGCGTAAACAGCAAGGGAACTGAAAACACCACTTCCTTATGCTCCAAAAACACACAACATCCCTGCAGATGCCCGGAATGAGAAGCGCAGGAAAGATATCAGAGAGACCCTTCAACTGAAAATTAATGATTTGCAGGGGATTCTGACAGAGAAAGATAAGGCTTGGGACCGGGTTGCTGGGATTTGAGGAGAAGATTCAGTTGTGCCAAGCAAAACACACATAACTTCACATTCATTCTGAAAGCCATAAGAAACAATAGAGTGTCATTGTGCTTGTGGTGTGGTTTGATAGATTTGTTGGAAAGAAAGTAGTGTTGTTTTATTTACTCTGAACTGGAGAGAGAGGAATGTCACATTGTCTTTATTAACTGTATGTTTCCACCCTTTCCTACATAAAAACGCATATATATTGACATATTTTATTTTCTGCTGTATACCCCTCTCCTGACCCTTTTTACATGCTTCAGGTACTTCAATTAAATGCAGGATTAGCTGTAACAGTATTTTTATTTTGCATACATTTCATACAACCATTAAAGTATGACCATATATCTGAACGTCTTTCTGATGCATCCATGATGCAAGCACAGCAATTCCATTCCAGAAGGGAGTGGGTAAAGCTGTACAGATGAGTATAGTTGAGTTATATTCAATTTGTACTGGTTTTGGTGAGACATTGTGATTTGTACCCTTTACTGCTCATATTTGGTGTTTCTACTTCCTGTGAGATCAGAACAAAGATGGATCATACTTCTGATCCAACTCTTTCCAAAATGCATGGAGGAATCTCAATTACTTTCACATCAATTTAATTACATCTCTATGAGAGTAGGAAACTTGTTCCTCAGGACTGAAGAAAGGGCCATCTTTTCGAGGAACTCACTGTGGGATGTGAAGGTTGCTGCAAACATTCAATCAATTTGAGGAATCTGATCAACACTGTCTCCTCCTGACACAGACTGAATGGATTTCCTTCCCATATAACTGATAAAATGCTTCTGAGGTTGATGAAACTTCTTTGGACACAAAGAAAGAGATAGGCATACTTTCAAAATTCCTAATCGCTAGAAGGTAATAACAGTTATAGCACAACCTGCCAAGTAGCGATAAACTATGATGCTGATGGAACCAAGATATGTAATGAAAACTACATAGTTGTGGTAAAATATTTTTTTAACTAGAGGTAGGATATTTTATTTTTTTTTTTATATAGACTATTAAACACCCAAGCCCTTAATCCTATTTTGACCCATCAGAAAATTTTAGATTTGCAATTTAGACTGAACACAGCAAAGGCACCAATCTCTTGGAAACTTAGGGATTTAGCAACTTCTTGTTTGTGTCCAGCTATTTCATAGAAAGGAAATCCAGGTAAATGGTCCAGGCAGGAACTTCGGTATGAAAAAGAGAAACCTAGTGTTGATTGAGAGCTGGGGAATGAGAACCCAGGAACGTGTCAGTAAAGTCTCTGGCCACTTCTTGTAACACTGAACTGTTGTAGGAACTCCAGGATCCCAGGGTACCTGAAGCCTTGTATTTGTTAAAACTTGGAGAGAGTCTTGATTCTGTGTCACAAATCCAGGAGAGAAATCTCAAGTATAGCCAAGTCTAAAAGAACTTGGACTGATAGAAAAAAAAATCACATTTCCAACTTTGTTGTCTCAGCTTAAAATGTGGCCTCACAGATCCCAAATTCCCATCCCCAACAAAATCCACCTGTTATACTCTCTTGGGAACTGTGTTCAAGTGAATTTCATCAGCTTAATTGTGGAGTCAAGTTAAGGCTCTGCTTTGTAACAGGAGTTTGTTTACTCATATAAATGTAGTGCTTTGGTGAGTTAAAATAGATGTGCTCTAAATGTGGTTATTGACAGAAACAGGGCTTGTGAAATCAAAGGCACGAATCAGAATAGGAAGCTGTGTTCCGTGTTTCCCATGCTATGCTCTATATAAGCTTGGTTTTTTACGGTCAGGCACTTATTTGAGAAAATAACATGCTCCATTTAGTGAAAGCAATGGAGCTGCTTTACTGTGAAACAGAAGTAATGAATGCAGTGTGAGGATGGAGACCCCACATATTAAATACAGCTCTGGACAAGAACAGATTCAGTCGTCAAAGGGATTGCATGTATTTACAGCAGAACTGAGTTTACTACAGTGTTTTGTCTTTTCATTGTCATTCATTAAGCTACTTAATCTCCCATTTGCCTCCAGAGAAGGAACTATATGAATATGCGCTACAGTCTCATTTATTTTTATATGGCACTGCTTATACTTTGACTCCTTCAGTGTGTTATGGTGATGTGATCATTATAATGATTCATAATACAAACATAAAACTCTCTATACTTGCAGTTAATATTCACCAGAAAAGTCTTATCCATTGTTACGTGGGAAATATAGAACTGTCTCTGCTTATGTGAGTAATGAGTCAAGATAAATCTTACGTCTGAAGCTGCTGCCATCTTGGAAAAGTTTTAACACACATTTTTGTTCATTCATAGGTTGGTACCTTTGATGACCTTTGATATTCTCTGAAGCTGGACTCACTTAGGAAACATGTTGTCATCTTATCAGCAAATCCTCATTTAAAAGTTTGTGTATATTAGTAGGTTTTCAAGTGACATTCATAGGAAATGATTAGGTTGTGCAACACTTAGATGAGCATTTTGTGTTTACAAATATATCCTATTTTCTCCGCAAGATTATTTCTCTAACACACTCCCTCCTGCCACTCACACATGCATGGAATTGTTTTGCAACAGCAACCTGACACTATCTGTCTATCACAGTTAATCTGTTCTTTGGCTGGTCAGCTATATTGGCCGACGTTTTATGTTCTGCCAGACCTTGAAGGTGGGGAGATCATAATATTGTGATTATATCTAAGCCACTCTGAAAGCATTCTTATTAATGAGCAAAATAAACAGAACAGTGGAATGATGTAGCACATGAAAGTGCAGCGTTTGTCAGCAGGATAGAGAAATAGATCAGCCACAGTAGTTTTCTGACAAACTATAATAAGATATTTAAGCTCTTTCATGATTGTAGGACTATTCCCTTTCACAGCAATGGTGAAAGATACTCAGATGCTTCAGTGTCTTTCTGGAGCTCAGCCTCAATAAATTACAAGTTTAGAAAACTCATTTGTCCTATGTCGTCCCTCTGAAACACACCAGGTGTCATGTGTGTATACATCCCCTCAGTAAATGTGCAAATGGATTTTCTGCTAGACAGTCTTCCATGAAAAAGACTGATTCTTAGCCAGGTACATGTCTCTGCTGAATTTCCTCTAGCTGAAGATGTAACTCTAAGTTTTCTGTGTCATTATTTATTTGTTGTGTCTGAGTGTTTAAGTTTATCATGATAGATCACAATGGATATTCCAAAGACAGATTTATGTCAATAAACCAACCAAGTATGCTGCTTAAATAACCCTCTAAGGCAAGGTTGGAGGTTAAGGTTAGAGCCTTAATCTGCTGAGATTCACATGCACTAGTATAATTCTCATTTCTACATCCTCAATTTCAAAGCTGAGTGAGAGTCCTGTACCCACAGTATGGAAAACTGGTGTCCTCCTTTTTGCATAGATTCCTGGTATTGAATCATGGAATACATCCAGCAGGTACTCCTAAGTTAGGACATAAATGACAGGTTACATTCACCTAACATCAAAGGTGAGATATAGCTCCAAACTCAGAGATACAGAGGCCCTTTTCAGCTGTCTACACATAAGTATCCTGTGGCATTTGAGGTGCCCCGCGTTGTCTGTGATATTAACTGAGGCATGTCCGTTATGGAAGACCTGTGCCCTCCTAGGGTAGTTGAAGGCCAGGCCAAGTATCCTAAGGCATCTCAAATATCACTGCTTATCTACATGTGGGTGACCTGTCACCATTACAGCCAGAAGCTGGGACACTAGTTCCTTGAATAAAGACCTCTGTTTCCCTAAAAGGAGTCTAGAAACCAAGGGCATGATTCATTTGCCTCAACCTTGGTATCTACTGCCATTTGAAATGCCATGGCATCCTAGACATGCATATGTAGCTGGCAAAAATGACATTGGTTTCACAGAAAATCTGTGACCTTCAGGAGTAGAAGCTGGACACCAGACAGGATTTCATGGGTCATTAAAATGGCACTAAGTGCCAATTACTAGACACCTAAATTGAAACCTTAGCTTAGAAGTAGAAGATTACATCATAAATATCTAAAGTTAGGGAAAATTAATCCTGTCTTGAAACAACAGATAGCATCTGGACATTTTGCTTTCCTTTCTACCAGGGCAGCGGTATACCTTATAGTACATTCATTATTTCTCCCCATTTTATACTTTCCCCAGTTTTATTTGACATACTTACATACTTCTAATAATTTTTCCAATGAAGTTGCCAACAAATGCATTTCTGTGTCAACAAGCATTTCCAAATTATAAATCTAAATTCTGGAGATAAGGGAACAGTTTAGATTTAAAGCTCATTTGTGTTGTGTCGTTTGAGATGACATTATCAATTACCATTTCAATTAGTACTAACTGAATTGCTGAGGTTTCTAGATGGTGGGCTGATAGCAGTAACTCATTTCATCTAGACTAAAAAACTGCCAGGATCTTTCAATCACAAACTCTCTCTTGTGATTATCATATATAGATACTAAAAGGTGGACTTACTAAACAAAAAAACACGTAACTGTTAAATACACTCTAAAACTCACTATTGACCTTGAATGCATGTGTGACTTTTTTAAAAACTCAAAGTAATAAAGAGAGTACAATTTATTACAAAACCCTGAACTTAATTGCCATGACAGTTCAGGGGGTTTCTTGGGTGTTGGATGTTATGCTCATAAAGCACGATTTCACTCAAACATTAAAACGAGATGCTTCTCTGATTTCTGATTTTCCAGGAGAAGATTGATGTTGACAATACGCATGTGCTTGCATGTAAATGCTCTTAAAAATATTTTGCAAATAATGTGACAAATATATAACCAACATATGATTGATTCAGACATACTGGAAGTGGTTTTGATTTTCTATGACTGCCAGAATTTATGTTTGAAACAGCATCAGTACAATGGAAAGAATTCATAAGCCTTTCTTTCTATCCTACTTTTTTTTTTTTTTTTCCCATGTGTTTGACAACAATCATGCAAGGTTTTAAGCAAGTGATGATGTCACTTAAAAGCATGAGTTCCCCAAAACCTTCCTGAGGTCATTGTGTAATGCCAGGGTCCACCCAAAGGACTTGACTGCAAATCAGGAGACCAGAGAGCTCTTCGTCTAGTCCACATACCACAGCATTCTTTAAGCCTGATGCTCTGAGATCTGTTGTATCTGAGTGAAATTTGTTGATATTTCCTTTCTGTTTATAGAAACCTAATGAAAATAATCTTAAAACCCCCCCAACAAAACCACCAAAGGTCCGTATGCCTGGCAAGTTTTATTCAAACCATGCTCTTCACATACTATTTTCACTGATCTGTCTCTACCAATATCAGGAAGTGGCCTTGTGGCAGATGGAGAAAACAAAAGGAGTGTATTATATTTTTTCAGACCTCAGAAAGGTTTTGAGGTTTGAGCAAGGATCTCAGCCAAATCCTATTTTATCTGAATCTGGTCTTCTTTATTCCTAATGGTAATAAGATTCCTCTCTCTCTTCCCCCTCCCAAATGCCTAAAAATTGGTTGCTGAAAATAGCCCCAGAGGAAGAATTGCTCAGTAGTTAATGAATCCACCTAAGATTGAGAGGATTCAGCTTTAAATTTTCTTTTCAGACATAGACATCATATGTGACCATTCCTCTCTGTGCTTCAACTTCCCTTATTAAATATATATATATTTTACTTTTGGCTGCTGAGAGGCTAAAGCCATTAAAATGATAGAGTGGAAAAAAATACTATGCTAAGGAAAGATCATAAGTTCCTTAGGATATATTCACAAGTTTCCAAGTGACTAATTTCTCAAAGCTTAATGCATGGTAAGGAACCTGAACATACCTAAGTCTATGGGACCTGACAAGGTGCATCCCCGAGTCCTGAAGGAACTGGCAGATGAAGTTGCCAAGACATTCTCCATGATATTTGAAAAGTCATGGCAGTCATTAAGTCCCTGGTGACTACAAAAAGGGAAAAATTGCAGCCATGTTTTAAAAAGGGCAGAAAGGATGACACTGGGGACTACCAACCTGTCAGCCTCACCTCTGTGCCTGGGAAGATCATAGAACAGATCCTCCTAGAAGCTGTGCTAAGGCACATTGAGGACAGGATGTTAATTTGAGACATCATGGCTTCACCAAGGGCAAGTCCTGACTGACCAGTCTAGTGACCTTCTGTGATGGAGAGACTAGATCAGTGGACAAGGGTAGCGCTACGGATGTTGTCTATCTGGATTTCTGTAAGGCCTTTGACATGGTCACCTTTTCTCTATATTGAGAGAAATACGGATTTGATGGGTGGACTGTTCAGTGGATGAGGAATTGGTTGGATGGTCACATCCAGAGGGTGGTGGTCAATGGCTCAATGTCCAGATGGATACAAGTGGTGTCCCTCAGGGGTCTGTACTGGGACCAGTACTCTTTAATATCTTCATCAATAACATAGACAGTGGGATGGGGTGCACCCTCAGCAAATTTGCAGATGACACCAAGCTGAGTGATGTGGTTGACATGACTGAGGAGTGGGTTGTCATCCAGAGGGACTTGGACAAGCTTGGGAAGTGGGCCTGTGTGAACCTCACGAGGTTCAACAAGGCCAAGTGCAAAGTCCTGCACCTGGGTCAGGGCAACCCCTGATATCAATACAGGCTGGTAGATAAAGGGTTTGAGAGCAGCCCTGCTGAGAACAACTTGGGGGTACTGGTGGATGAAAAGCTGAGCATGAGACAGCAACGTGCACTTGCAGCCCAGAAAGCCAAGAAAGCCATATCCTGAGCTGCATCACAAGCGTGGCCAGCAGATCGAGGGAGGTGATTCTCTCCCTCTACTATGCTCTCATGAGACCCCACCCCAAGTACTGTGTCCACCTCTGGGATCTTCAGTAGGAGACAGACATGGACCTGTTGGAGTGGGTCTAGAGGAGGGCCACAAAAATTACAAGAGTAATTGAACACATGTTCTGTGAAAAAAAGTTGAAAGAGGTGGGGTTGTTCACCCTGAAGAAGAGGAAGCTCCAAAGAGACCTTACTGAAGCCTTTCAGTACTTAAAGGGGGCTCATAAGAAAGATGAGGACAACTTTTTAGCAGTGCCTGTAGTGACAGGAGAAGGGCTAAGTAAAAGACGGTAGATTCAGACTAGATATAAGGAAGAAATTTTTTTACTATGAGGGTGGTGAGACACTAGAACAGGTTGCCCAGGGTGGTGATAGATGACCCATCACTGGCAGTATTCAAGGCCAGGTTGAACAGGGCTCTGAGCAACCTGATCTAACTGAAGTTGTCCCTGTTCGTTGCAGGGAGGTTGGACTAGATGTCCTTTAAAGGTCCCTTACAACCCAAACTATTCTGTGATTCTACGATTGTTGCTTTTCAGACAAATTGTGATTGCTGACAGTACCATTCTGGTGAACTGCAAATGTGAATTAAATGTTGTAGCGGAAACCATTATGTAGGAGATTAAAGATATAGAACATTACTTTGCAAGTAAGAAAGGGTAAGAGATCTACAGAAACTACTACTAATCGAGTCAAGTGCAAAAGCCATTTCACTCAAATGAAACCTACCTTTTGGTGAAAACATACTTTAATGGGGTTTATTAAAATTCTGACAGAAGTGTGTAATCATCTGCTGACTGTGGATGTATGCAACTTCACATTTTCTTTGGTGTTCAGGGCTGCTTGGCATCCTAGCTTTGGTTCAAGCTCATTCCTAATTGATTATATTGTAATGAAGGGTACAGAAAAGGGGTAGGAAGAAGAAGAAAGCTCAAAATTGCCTTCCAGGCATAAAATGTGTTTTGATTTACAGTTAATGAAACTTTTTTTATTACTCAAATTACTCCTTAATATTGTGGCTGGATTACTCTGGAATGGGGTTATCACACACATATGTCCCATCGGTCTACATCTCAGCAGTCAGGGTGGGTTTATTTTGGCGGACTGGAAACAATGTCAGTGGTTCTCTTTTTATTTAAAGCAGCAATTGGCACACTTTGCAGAATGCTTAATGGTTTGTTTTCAGAGAAAAGAAACTTGTTGCAATTTGGGAAAATGCTTTTATAATCTTAGACATGCAGATGCAGATATAGGTTTGTATGGGTATATATACACACGCTATTTATGTTTATATGTACGTGTATATATATACTTACATATGTATGCATTTTAGAAGCCATTGAAATTTTAAAATTACCTCCTTCCTATTTTAAGACTAAAATTTTCTTCTCAAATATTCAACCTCAGTCATACTTTCCCCCTTTTCATCTCCCAGTGAATATCATTAAGAAGTGATCCTTATGAACTACAGTTGCTGATGGTTTCAAAAAGCAGCTTCAGTGTACTAGTTACTTGCCAAGGAAATTTTAGCAATGTCTCATTTTAGATGTTGAATAGATTTAAGAGAAACTTTGCCAGAACAAATGCTAACTGAATCTTGGGAGCTTTGGTTTAGTCCTGGTAGGCCTGAAATGTTCAAATATACATCTGGGGGCCACTGAAACCACGGGAAGGCTTGCTGTTGATTTCATCTGGCTTTAGGACTTGGCCTCAGAAAAGCCATCAAGCCCTCAGTGTGTTTGGGCTCCTCATTTCCCTCTTGACCCCACATGACCCCTGTCTTCTGAAAGAAACCATCACAAATCCAAGCCTCATTACACTGTTGAACTCTGCTCCTTCTTTCTTTATTGGGTGAATTTCTGAAGCCCTACACCGTTTCCACCTGCTTTAGCTGAAAAATATATTTGTTGGGTGCATCTCAATTCCTGCTGCCTGAAGTCCTTCATAATCAAAAGTCTTTGCTTAGACAGTCCCTGCAGACAAAGCTTAGCCCAGACAGAATGCAACTGGATCAGCAGCACCACCACGTCTCGTTCACGCAGGTCATTCCAGACAGAAATGCCATTGGTTTTTTTCCGGTTTCCCATAAATGCCATTAATGCAAAACATTATTCCAAATTCAATTTAAAAACATTATTCTGAAGTGAGTTAAAATTAGAATAACCTCGTTAGATGAAATTCAAGACGCATGTAACACATCTTCAGGAACAGCCTTCATAATCTCTGAATAGCTTTATTACTTTCTCTTCAGTCCTGACATTTTTTTTCCTTTTTAATTAACTGGTAAAACACAGAGGTTTATACTCTCTAGTGTCTGATAGTAATGAATTCTTCCTTTGTAATTTTACCTTGTCATATTATATTTAAATCCTTCAGAATAGACATGTCCTAATAGGTTATTATAAAAGTCTTTCCTTCTATTGGTTATATTTTCTCATCCCAAACAAGACCCCACAGAGCTGACTAGCAAACTTTCCAACATACATTCAGTTCTTATGAGGTTAAGCAGGAGTATAAAAACAGATATCTGATAATTTCTAATAGTTTTGATTGTTAAAATTTAAATGAAGTGAACACTTATTTTGAGAAAACTTTCTTGCAGTCATGTTTTCCTTTGCTTTGTCCCTGTTTTCTTCCAAGTCTCTCCTTAGGAATGATTTACTAAGGCTATGCTACTTAAAGAGACTGAGGCTGTATGCTGCTGAATTCAACAAGCAGTAGTTTAAACAAGTATTGCATACAATATAAACTTTTTCAGCCACTTGTGATTTAGGTTTCTTGGTGTGTTAAATTAAAAAAAAAAAAAAAAAAAAAA
>NW_020799092.1:74365118-74387291 GCF_003259725.1 Athene cunicularia
AAAAAAAAAAAAAAAAAAAAAAAAAACCAACACACAAAAAAGCACAAAACCAAAAACAAACCCAAACACAAACATTTTTGTTTGTATTTACTCTTTTAAACTTTATCCTAAACTTCAGGAAGAAAAATAATAATTTTTCTTCTGTTCACGATATTCCTGCTATCTTTCACTTATGGACTACATTATTCTCACTTGGAATATAAATTTCAAGCAGAATTTTTTCTTGTAGACTAAGAAATTACACAATAGATTGTAAAATATAGTCCCAAATCTAATTCAGATTGTTATGGCTTTTTCCTCTGCTTAATTACCTGTAAGAGACCTACTAAAAATGATTTATAAAGGAGTTTAATGCAGTATTTCAATAACTCTTGGTCTGGAATTTGCACTCTCTTGCTGTGTTGTAAATTTATAGAAGGTGATCTATTGTAAACCTGCCTTGGGGGCTGCTTGCTTAGTGTTTGATCTGATGTTCAATTTATTTGTTGCTTTTTAACTACAGTAATCATGATCAATAGAAGAAAGATCCTGCCAGCTTTTGAAAAGTATTGTGGCACTTTCTGGGAAAATATTTAATACTTTTCACAAAAGTGGTTAGTGCCTCTTGTGTGCTAACATTTTTCATTTTTGTAGGTGTTAAAATTTTTTGAGGATTTTTTTTTTTTTTAATTTTTGTGAAGCTTAGAAATCTACCCAGGAAAAACATTTTTTTATTAATGTTCTGTTGGATCACAAAGTTGTTTTGTAGAAAAGATAAAAAACAAAATTTCAATGGAAATGAATAAACAGGTTTATTCTGAAAAATATCACAGAAGAGCTTGTATTTGTGCAAGGTGGATGACCAAGGGATCAAGAGTAGAGTAGGGAATTTATTGATAGCAGATCAAGAGTAGATATGGGAACTTTTTGCTAGTATCGTCAGAGGCTGGCAATGGGCATTTCATGGGGTCCAATCCTCTACCTCTGGTTTGAAGATACAGCGTATTCTTATGCATGAAACGTTTTAGGAAGTGAGTTTGTTCACATGGAGAACAGCTATCTTCGAAAAATGTTAATTTCATTAATATGTGCCTAAGTAGATTCCCTATTTACACTTTTGGTCTTAACATATGCCTTTTTTCTAATATTTTACTTAATCCTGCCTAGTGAACTGAAAGAGTTAGCCAGAATCCTATCTCTGAGCTAGGACATAGAGGAGAAGGAGTCTCAGACTTTAGTATCTTTGCATACACATATAAAAATCAAATGGAATATTGTCATTTAAGATACATGTAATTTTAATAGAAAGCACTAGTGGTGTTTATCCCAACAGTACTGTCCTTTCTAATCATTACTAGTAAAATTACAATACCTAACTACTTCTGAATGGAAATTTTTTATCCAGAAATACACCCGGTAATCTTCAGAGGAATTAATAAATTCTTGTATAATGTGAATATGGATGTCATGAGCTGACTTTAATCTAATTTGTACATTAATATAGCAAATTAATGAAACCTAGAGAAAAGGAGAAAATGCTACAAATCTGTTTCTACTTTCCATTGTGTGCCTGAGGATTGAAGTATGCATTTATTTGTTTTTTAATAATTGACTGATGGTATGGTGGAGTTCTAATATTTTTTCTAACATCTTGGCATTTCTGGCATGCCCATGATAAAATAAATCTTCCTTACTTAGAGGAACCCTTTGAAAAACAATATTTGAATATATTTTCTCTTGCTGAAGACAGCTGTCACTTTTGCTTCCCTTATCTCCTGGGTACCTAGGGTTGGAAAGGTCTTCTTCTGAATTTATTTTATCATTCTACATTTGTTGCTCATATGGTAGACATTTGCTGACTCTATGGCATATGTGTTATGCAAACCTCAGTGACTGGAGTGTTTTGAACAGCCATGAGTCGTAATTCCAAACATATTAAGAGATTAAAATAATTGCACTGTTTAATTTTACAAGCTTTCCACAACAAACATAGCCACCCACTCCTACACTAAAAAAGAACTAAGTGATGACAAGGTCTACACTGTTTTCTAAGGTTAGCTGTGAAATTACTTTCTTAAACCACATAGATTAAGATAATGGCCTTGCCGTCCTTGCACACCCAAGCCTTCTAGGAGGACTGATTATAACATAACTAAAGTAATTATTTACGATCTTCACCTACAGTTCTTTTTAATAACATCCTCAGGAATCACTTGAGTCTGAATTACTACTGCCAGCTACTATGTGAGAAGCCCTTTGAGTACCATAGTGGTACATGACCAGGGCTCAGGGACTTGTACACGCTCATCGCTGCAGTTTGTTAGCCCAGGGTCTGGCTCCATTTTGGTCTGTGCCCACAGCCCTCTCCTAGACAATACCTGGCCAGCGTTCAGAGGACCTTGGTTCTCAGGGGAATCTAGGTATGAGCTGTGCTGTGCCACCACCTCTCAGGGCCAGAGAAATGCCCATGGTCCTTTTCTTTCACCAAGACAGGTGTAGCCACTGGAGAATGCATATATGGAGGCTGTAGTTCTTGTGTGTCTATTTTATAGCTTAATTACATATAAAATGTAAAACTATACCTAGACAGAAAAAGAAAAACCTTCTAGTAATGCATGTTTAACTGGCTGACAGTTATACTTTTCATGTGGGTTTGAGGATTCTGGGGATTTGGCTTCCAGATGATTGGGGTCAGGGACCTTCTGAGAAATTTGCTTGCACAGCCAGGTTCTATGTTCATTTGCATGACAACACGGGGAAAAAACTAAACTATGCCTGATACATGCATCTATACCCTACATCTATTCATCTGAGCAGACTCATGTCCACACTGTTTTTATATAAATAGATGTATGTATGTAATTTATTATTCTTCATCAATAACAGTAGAATAGTACCTTGGTATAAATTTTGATCTCTATTTTTTTCTTTTTATCTTAATTTAATCTAATCTGAAATTCTTATTAAAGAGTAATCTTTGTCCTTTAAATATGACATATCTAAGAAAAGTACAAAATACCTGAATCTTATTATAAATGGAGGAAAAAAAAAATCTGAGAAGAATAAATATTCCAGTGAGATTTCTGATAATTCCTTCTTGCAGTAAGGTAGGCACTGTTCCAAAAAACACATTCTTTTTTTTCTTTTTTTTTTTCTCTTTTTTTTTTTTTTTTTTAATGTATTTGAAGTACTTCAACTTCTCCTAGAAACCTGAAAACACAAACTTGCAAGGCAGTGCATTCCTGTGACATATGATAAATCACAAGAGAGAAATGAGAAATATCTATGCTTTCCATGATCAAGTATAAAAAAAATCTGTGCATATCTCCAACAGTTTGGGGGATTATTAAATATATTTACAAAAAAAACCAAAGTTGGATTCAATCGTTACAAATTTTGGACTTGTTTCTGTAATGTTCCTAAAACCACAAGGATACACTTTCTGGCACAGAAGGACCTGGAAGCTGGGAGATACCTCTGGAAGCTGGAGGACCATAACTGCAAACTGCCGCTGTATCCTCACCTGGTTCATACTGTGCCCCTCCTCCCAATGCATCCACCGCCTGACATGTCAGAGACAGGTAATGGGTCTAGTGATTGTTTAACTTGACCCTGTGTTTGCTGTTATATAAAAATCACAACCCAAACGACTCAAGGTTTGCAGAGGAATAACCTTGTACAAAATCATCTTCTCCAAATCAACGGTAAAACTTCCATGATGGAAATTCAAAATACCAAACAGTCTCCCAAATTCTTTTGGGAACATCCAGTTGTGAATCCAAGCACAAACTGGCTCACATTTTTAATGTGTCTCTGAGCAGAATATCCAAATAATTTATCCTCTCATCACAATTTTGCATAGACATATACAGCTGCAATAAACTTATCTCCTTGAAGTTATAACTGGGTTGATCCCATCCAGTAAAAGTATGCTGTTCTGCTTCAGTCATGCTTGTAAAATGTTGATGAAAGTTTCTGGCCTTAATGTTAGGAAGCATTCAAAAGGGAAGTGGTTTTCCAAGTATGAGTAAATGCTGATTAAAAAGATATGGAGAAATCCAAATAAATTCAGCTTATTTTTCTGTTTCTTGCATTATTAATTTATCTGTTTAAAAATAACACTCAAATTTCAGTTTTTGTGGGAGTTTATTTCATTTTATTTAGAGGATATTTATAAGAAGAAAAGTGATTATGGTGCAAGAAGGTAGTAGTTATTTGTACTTTTTTAGTTACTTTCTTGAGAGTGTTTTGGGAAGTTTTTAAAGTGGATTTTCATTAAAACCAAATCACAGGATGTTAAGAGAGGTTTGTTTAATGTCAAAGGAAAATTAATTTAGAAAATTAATCGTTTTCATAAAGGCAGAATCAGGTTTTGAAATCAGAAAACAAAAGCATTATCTTGTGATTAGGTCAAAGAATAACGTGGTACAAATACAATCAGTGACCCTCACCCAGCAAAGGATTTAAATGTGAAAATGAGCATATAAGATATCTCATTAAAACTAATGGCATATGCAAAGCTAAGTATATTTGTAAATCCCTTCCTGGCCCATACATGCGATTTGTTTGTACAGTCATCAAAAAATTGCAGAAGGCAATGGATATAAGAAAAAATATATGAATAGGAAAAGCAGATTAACTTCAGGAAACTGCTGAATTGTCCAATCAGGTTCAACAAAAGTGCCTGAATTTCTGACTTCGTCATGGTGAACACAAAAATCTCAAATTTTAGTTTTCAAAGGGCATTGACAGTTACCCTGGAAGCATGCTGCAACTATCATCTCTATAATCAGCTACAGCACAGGCCCCAGAAGCTTGTAGCCATGTCTCCAAATATTCCTTTCATTTCCCCACAAATCTAACTACACTTTTCTCAATTCACAGTGCTGTGGTCCCATAAACTGAGCTTTACGTGAAGGTTATTCTATGTTATTAGGTGAAAATCGTCCTTCCAAGTTAACTGAATTTCTGATCTTCCCACTGATAAATCAAGACCTTATCTTAAACTTGGAATTCAGGTGAAGCAGCTGGCTCAATCCTGTTGAGAGGAAATAATATTTCAGCAGAAATAATATGTGGAAGATTTAGGAGCTGCCTCTAAAGCTGACATATTTGCCCTTTGTTTCCTCCTTCTCTGTAATAATGTTCATGAGGCTTAAGCTAGCTGGTGACATTAAAAATTTAAGATAGTAATCAGGAGCTAAATCACACACTCCTTTATCATGCTGCTCTCCCCCATGGTAGAGAGGTGGGTTGCAGATTCAGAAGGTGGCAAATCTATTCCTTGGGTAGTTCTGATATTTTTTTCCTGCCATTTCTGCAATGGCTCCTTTCCTGTCACTTTTGTTCATTTCTCATGTTCATTTCTCAATGATATAAACTCTGCTTAACATCTGGGAAAGCTCTCCAGACCACTTTCTGAACTTAAAGACACTGGTAATAGTAATAGTAATAATAATAATGAAACATTTATGTATTTATTACTCCCATCTCTAAAATACTTGAGAGTGTGCAAAAACAAATGGTATCCAATTAAAACAAATAGAATAAAACCATAATAAATACATTAAGTAAAATGCCAACAGGTTTGCAGGTGTTAGGACCAAGGTCACGCAGACACATGTGTTTTAGTTCAGTGTAGATCGTAGCAAAGTATGCATAGCCATTAATTGAATTAATCATATTGCAGCAGTTTCGACTGTACATGTTTATTTTGTGCATAAGCATGGACCTAGCTTGAAGTCCATTGGAGCAGTCTGTGTTCAATACACCCGATATCACCTGACGTTCTGCTGACAAATTTTCATTTCCACATCCGTGTCTACAAAGAGTAATAATACACCAAATACAATTAAGCCAATTACCTTAATTGTGGAACCATGATGAGATTCTCTGTGCTACTGCAGGTACATATATATATATCCCCTGCTGTTCATATGAGTCTCGATATATTGATAAACCTGTAATATTGGTATAGTGGTATAATACTGGCATGAAAATATAAATATCCACTGGCAGGCCAGTGCTCTTCTAAACTTCTTCATCAATCTTTGTCTCTCCTATTTATCTCTTTTCTTCTCATATAGAAACTACCCAGTGTGTTCTCTCCTAAGCTGTGCAACCAACTTTCTACCCTCAGTGACAGCCCAATACTGCCCATCGTGCCAAAAATGGTATTTTGATACATTACTTGGTAGGCTTGTGTATTCCTCTGCTGGTGTGATTAAATAAATAGTCTACGCTCAGATCTCAGAAAAATCCTGAGGGACTCTATGTCCAAGTCACTGTGATACTTTTTTCAAATATCCACACTACATGATTGTTCTTGTTTCAGCATTTAAAAGGCAGTCATCCAACTCACTTCTGAAAGAAACAATGATGAATAATCCACCAAATGTATTAAAGTCTCCTTTCTGCCTCTGTAGTTTTGGATGGATATTATCCACCCCGGGAAATGTGCTGTTCCTCAACTTCATGACAGCCCATTTTCATTTCAGATTGCATAGAGCTGTTTTCCTTGGCACAGGGACTGACTGAATGAATCATCCTCATCATGCACAGCAGGGCTGTCTGGGATGGGGTGGTTGAGTAAATCGTTGAAGTGTTTCTTCTTGCTTTCCCCTTCTTTCATCAAGACCTAACCATCTTTAGTCTGACTGTGGTTTTAACAATTCATAAGCATGTCTCACATTTCCTTCATAAGCATGTAGGTGGCATTTAACTCCCCCTAATTTTAGCCATTGAAATGTTAGTCATTTTTCCTTAACACATCATCCTGGTCTTCCTCTAGAGTCAGCACAGAGACGCTGGCAGCTTCAGCAGATTCACTGCACCTAAAGGTGTTCAAAACAGTAACACTATATGTCTGCCTTTAATTCAAATATCTGCTCCTTGAGTCAGTTTGTCACTTCTTGTATTTTCACTTTTTCTGTTTCATCACATCCAGGACTCTTGACTACTCCTTTTCAGGGTGAACTGCAAATGCACTGAATTCTTAGAGACCTAGAGAGGTATTCAGGGCATAGTGAGACATACTGGTAAAAATCTTACTGAAAGGACTGTCTTAATTACTTTTGTCTGAATCATTTTTATAACATTTAAAATGACATACAACTCTGAGACTATCAAAGTTAGGTAAAGTGAAGAGTCCTATCCACTGACTATAAACACGGATGGTAGACTGATAAATGCGGTATACTCTTGCAAGATATGTCTCTTTGAGCATTTTGTTGCAGATTTGCAGGTGCTGACCCCTTTTCTTTCAGTATAAATTAATTACAGACAATTGTTAGAATGCAAAACCATTTGCAGATGCATGAAAGTCTCTTCCTGCAATATAAATTCTACATGATAGAAATAATTTAATTTTTTTTTCAGTACTCATCTACCATCATGAGAAACTGCCATCTTTGTGGGCAAACATAAGATGTAATACAAGAATCGGGCAGCAGGACTGAATATGATGTTGACCAGTTGCCTTTTATACACCCAGTAAAAGATTCATGGAAGTCAGTGGACTTTCCCCATTGAAGTCAGTAAGTTTTGTATGCTGTTTATAGGCAGTCAGCAAAAGAAAGAAAACCACTGCAGCTCAGTCCAGTGACTTATGCATTCTGAAACATTCCTCTGCCTTTGAGGAATGGGGAATACCACAGCCATAACTGGTGGAATGGCTTCTAATTTTGTTAATTCACATTCAAGAATTCAGTTTTGAAATGCAAAAACTGACTGTAAATTAGGATTGGGAAAGAGATGGGTAAAATCATAAGAAAATAAAAAAGTCTTTCAAAAATTCCAAATGACATTGGAATGATGAAATTACTAGGTGGTTCCACATCTAGCTGAATGCAATTATCCCAGAGGACATATGTATCTACTTTGAGGTTATGACGGAATAGGTAATGAAAAAATCTGACAAATAAATAGCAAATGTCATGCCATTAAAAAAAAAAAAAAAATCAATTTACGCTTGTGTCCATTAGTTTATGACTCAAGAAAGGCAACAATACTGACAGAAAAATACAAGTCTCTGAACATTTCACAGTTCAGAGCTCTGAGCTGCAAGGAAATAATATGAGTCCCAGACACACAAAGAAATGCTGGGAATGATGAGTAGTAACAGGAATTCAGACTGCACATACAGTGTTAGGCTTTTAAGCTTCTCTTACACATAAGGATCAAAACTTCATCTCATACAGCCCATACACTCTCTGCTTTGTGTGTGGGTTAATGTTATATGATGTGCATCATATAATATGCACAAAAGTGCATTATTAATGTTTGACCTACGGAAAATGCTAAAAAACAACTGCACTGAAGTGCCAACATAGTGTGATCTACTCTCTGGGAAAGGTAAGCAGCAGAAGCCTCTGTCCACCTCCCTAACATCTCTGAAAGGACTGTCATCAAATGAGACATGTCACAGTAGGCGTGACTAGGTCCAAACCACTTTAATTTAGGGGAAGTTTTCTGACCTATAGGAACACAGAGTTATATATATTAACAATTATTTACATTCTGTTTTGGAGTATGCTTGCTTGATATTGAGCTTCCTGGTGTTTTGCATTTGCTACAGCTGTAGAGGAAGATTCTAAAAACTTAATGATAGTTCTTGGTTAGGCCAATATGCAGTAACATATTCTGTCAGCAGTCACTGATGGATGCCTAGTGAAGAATTTAAAGACAAGACGAAAATGGAGTGCTGCTACTGAAAATCATTCTTTAAAACATTCCTTTACCCTCCAGGTTTTTTTACTTACAAACTTCTTGTGAAGGATAAAATGTCTTCAAATGTATTAGCCCTTGATCAATTTTTCTTTACAACTTTTTTTTTAGCTGCCTTTTGAACGTGTTTTCCTTCAAGGACTTCAACATTTCCAATTTTACTGACTCTCTTTTGCCTGAGAATAAAGCTTTTAATCTTTACCATGAAAGAATCTATAACCCTGCACTCCGTGCCTCTCTACACCTTTGATGTCCCTCTAATATTCAGTTTAAATTTTTCCATTTAGCAGCTTAGTTTCATTTTGGTTTCAACAAAACCTGTATCCCATTCGTTATTTTCCAGCAGATTACTTAGATCCTGAAAAATATGAACTACTCTTCCTTACTCTACTTTCTCAGTGTTATCATAAACTTTCGCATTTCCTAATTTCTGCCTGGTCATATGGAGGGTCCTCTACTATCATGAATGTTCTGGTTCTTCACTTTCTAGCAACCTGATTTTTCTCCAGCTGCTGGTGAGTGCTGAAGTCCTCTACTGATGACACCTGACACACAGGAACCATCTGTAAAGCTCTTGTGATCTACACCAGACAAAAGCCTGCAAACTCAAACTTTTAACAACTTTTTCTTCAGTGTCTTTTCATACACAGGTACAGACACAGCTTCCTCACAGAAAGGTAGGGACTAAATTCTTATTCATTTTTTTAATTATTTGTCTGTTATTGATTAGACACTCTGAAAATGTAAAGGAAAACCTACACTTGTAAGTCTATGTTGAGATGATCTAATATCCATTTGCTGAGAGAACTGTCAATGTTAGGTTAATGGTTGGACTAGACAATCAAGGTCTCTTCCAACCTAGATGATTCTGTTTCTGTGATTCTGCTGCACCTGTTCATTAACTGGAATGTTTATCCTCAGTGCCAGCTATCATTATGACAATGTACAGATCTATATAAACCACATCGACTAAGGATAGTTTTAGTTTGCTAAAGATTTATTCTTACAATAAAGGAAATGTTTCCTAATTTTTTGATTATATAATATAATCTTTCATATTTTGTTGGGGTGTTTAGGGTGTAAAGTAAGACAATAATTGCTCATTTAATATAGGAATAAACCGTGACATTGTTAAGATGAAGTTCTACGACTGATATTGATAGCTGAACCTAATTCTTCTATCACAGTAAAAAGCTGTAAAGAACAGATTCACTGTGGCAGGAAAACAATCTGAACAAACAAGATTACATGCATATGTGCAAAGAACAAAGGCAAAGTACGACATGCAGAGACTCATCTGCTTATATGTCAGGATTTTGTATGCTTATCTTGAAACAATATATGGTCATAAGTAAAAGATTATGTATTTTATAATGATATTTTATTGCCTACACAACCAATGAGTGTTTAGCCTCCTCTCTTCCTCTCCCTCAAAATGTTTTCTATTATATGGAAAGAATAGTAAATATATAGATCCATTATACAATCCATGAATTTAGTACAAATTGAACAGACAGATTGCAGTTATGGTACAGATGTTGTCTTTATTGGCTAGAAGTCCAATAAAAGCAGTATTTTGAATTTTAAAATATAAATGTGCAATTTTCATTTGGAACATATACAGAACCAGGTAAATGGGTGCACATGGAAATTACTTTTAAAAGCATTTCTATTTGCAAAATTGCTATATACAGAGCACAGGCCCAGAACTCTGGTTACTTTCCATTTCAAATTGCCTATAAAGTTGGAAGTATTTCCATAATTTTAAATTGCCCACATAACATCGGAGGGATTGGAATTATGGTTGCTCCTCAAATTTGTTTTTATAAGCACCTGAATTTGGAACCGATTCAAATGGCGTTTTAATATGTGCTGGGTCAGACCATGCTGATTTAATTTATAAAATGTATTTGTCAAGAAAAGGGGAAATTTAAAGAAGTGGAAAATATAATAAAATATGAAACTAGACTGCAGAAATGCACCCGCAGAACATAGCTGTGAAATAAGTCAATATTAAAGGACAAAATGTAGGCCTTTGTGGGCTACTGATGCGAAGATTATGAAAAAGCTCATGAAAGCATGTGCCTTTGTCTTCAGAAACACACAGACCTGTGTCAAGTGATCTTTTTAGTAGCTGGCAAGCTGAAAAACACTTTTGCTGAGCACACAAGACATGGGGTGATCGATAGTGTGTACAAGTGTCAGCAAATCATAATTTGACTCATACCTTTTGGAATTTATACAGACCAAGAACATTGCTAATATTTAATCATTGGAGAAGACCATTGATTTTAGTGTTTGATGTACTTACGCATTACACATGTACCTAAAGAACTTGCTGGATTTTCTTCCAAAGTAATATTTGATTATATGAAAGATTCTGATTCTTTATTTCCTTATATTTTTGAGGGGAAAAAAAATGCAGTATCTAACATTAAGTCATGTGTGCATTATAAACTAGCATTATTAATGTGTTTGTAGAATACAGAAGTTGGGTCAGGATGCTCAGTTCATAAATATTACAAGTTAACATGTGTATTAGTGCTCCTAAAAAGTATAATAGACTAAATTTTCAGGATGCTGATTTTCTGGTTTGTCTGAGAACTGGACCCACCAGTAGAGTGCTCCTGGTTTTTGTACAATCCTAAGGAAGGTGCTATACAATACGCAAGGAAGAAAATTACCACACAGTGAATTGCCAGCAGCACTTGCAGTAGCACCTGTAGGGACCCTGGAATTTTTCCAACCAAGCTGTGTCCCAACCCCGCATCAGTGTGCTTGTGGAAACAAGGCTGCAAAGCTTCAGGCTACCTGGATAAAAGTAAAATCACCAATTGTAAGGTGTTCTGGCTGTATGAGTTTATTTATAGACTAACATAAACTTCAATGAAAAGCTCCATGAATGCTGAAAGCAATATTAAAAAGTGAAGTTATGATTATAAACTTCTGAATTTTCTATATTCCTGATTATTAAAAAACCCTCCTTCTATTAAAGCAAAGCAGGTATTTCAACCAATAAAACAGCACGTTAAATCATAGAGTAAGCAATTACCAGAGCAGGACAAATAACTACTTGAAAAAGTGTAAAGCAGAAAGGAACCAATCAAGTGAGACCCAAGCAGAATCCAAAGTTTAAGAAGAAAAACTCCTCTCAGGTACATGGGTCCCTAGCAAAGGGTTTCCTGAAACCTTGAACTGAAATTAGAGAGGTGCATGGCAGCAGAAGGAATCAGTGTGGTTCACTACCTCCATTAACCACGTTCTTTAGAGGTTTATCACCTTTCTGTGGTTTAAAGATGTATTCTTTTAAAAGTCACATAGATTAACAGAGATAGTAATGAGTCCTGGAGATGTTGGCTATGGGGCCATAACGTCAAGCTATTTAAGGCGGGGAAATGTTTGGGAAGGAGCTGGAGGAGCAAATAGAGATACTCAAGATAATAGTTTAATAAATCTTGAGTATAATGAATCATTGTGGCAATAGCATGTGATGTGTGTTGTCAGAGGATACAAGCTCATAAGAAGGTAATTGTGATCTCTAAATTAATCTGCCCTCAGTAATACTTTTTATTAAACTCCAGCACAGCTTGTTCACCACACCTCCCTTCTCATCAGTTTGAGTGATTATGTCTGTCATAACTAAATTGTCTGGAAACAGAGTCAAGATGCAAATGGAAGCCAAACTAGCTAGCAGCAAAGTAATAATTAAAGGGAGTCTAATACATGTAAAATTCATTTAATGTAAATATGCCAAGAGTTAAAACATGTTTGTCTACAGAAGTATTTATCAGAAATCCCATCATTGTACCTTGTGGAAGATGCGTTATGAGATAGAAGTAAAGGACCATTCTCCAGCACACATAAAGAAATAATAGTGCTTTTATCACACAGGGCCACCACTCACTTATGCAAATATCGACATATTTGAACACAGGTAAACATGTGTCACTCAATTTAGATTACATCTAGAAATGCTTGTTCCTAGTAGACACAGTCAGAAAAAAACTATTCTCAGATTATTTTGGAATGTTTCTTGAACAATGAAGCCAGTATAAAGGATTTTCTGAAATAACTGATCCTTTTAAAATAATACTAATAACTTTGTTAATACTACTTTGGATTGTTTTTTTTTTTTTTTTTTTTTTTT
This sequence comes from Athene cunicularia, assembly GCF_003259725.1. Classification (NCBI taxonomy): domain Eukaryota; kingdom Metazoa; phylum Chordata; class Aves; order Strigiformes; family Strigidae; genus Athene; species Athene cunicularia. Next base: position 74,377,969 of record NW_020799092.1, read on the forward strand.
TTTTTTTTTTTTTAATTTTAGAAAGAATAATTTTAAGGACAAAATGTCAAATGTTCTTATAATTCATGTTTTTGGAGAATATCAGGACACATTCTTGGTCAAAAAAGCTCAGATAGAAAGTGTATGCCAAGGCAGTAACATTTCTGACCAGTTTTCCTGAGAGAACAAATGAATGAACAAGCTTTGCTAGTGACTGCTGCTTTGTAAAGTTTTTATTGCAGTTCCATCCACTCAGGGTCAAACCCTCCAAAGCACCCCTATCATGGCAGACTGAGTTTCAAAGGAATTCAACCTTTACTGATGCACCAAAGGAAGCAAACAGGTTTTCAGAGGTTTTCAACGTACTGTGTGCTCTCAGAGGGAAACAGTATGCAGCTGAACTGAGTGTGTGCAGCAAACTCTCTGATTTATAACTATTCCGGTTTCTCTGTGAACCATTTCAAGGAAGAGAAAAACTGAGGGAGCAAAGTGGAAGAAGAGAGAAGTGAAACTATTGCTTTTGGATGCAGTTTTATTGGTGACACAGTATGTTCTGTTCAGAGAAAACTGCGGGAGATTACTTTGCTTCTCTTCAAACATTTTGAATATATTCTAAATGTAAAAACAGATCTCTACTTCTGACATTTTCCCCTCCTCTGGTAAAATAAATGTTATTTGATTTGGCACATTGGTCATGTCATAAATGTCTCTATCCTGTTTAGATACTAGCAGACAGCTTATGTTTATAAAAGGTCTTTTTTTTAAAAAAAAAAAAAAAAGGAGAAAAAGTGGTAGGAGAAAGTAAATAAATAAATAAATAATAAAAGGTCAAGTTTTATGCCTTAATTACCGATTGTCAGTGGCTGACTGCTACAGGAAACAGCCTGTATGTTTGTATGTATAAAATCATGCATTTTTAAATACTGAATGCCTAACAATTCAATGTATGAGTGTCTATACATACATATGTACTTGGTTATATGCGCATAAACACAGTACTTGATGTATGTACATGTAAATAGAGATCCAAAACACATATAGTTGCACTTTACTTATAAGCAAGCCTGTTTTCTCTCCATCCACTTTGTGTCACCTTGTCAGAGGCAATGTATGCTCATTCTTCAAGAACTGTATTTGGAAATTGGAAATATTATGTCATCTCTACTTCTGACACTGACAGGATTTGTACAAGCCCACCACGTTTCACCTCACTAATGCAACACAACAGCTTTGGCCTTTGGGGTCATTTATGCCTCCCCAGATTTTGTACGTGTGAATAATTCCCTGATATAGCCATGGTCAGTATGAGCAGATGACTTCTTCTGCATAGATTTAAGCATGTAGCACTGTGACAGCAGGATCTTGAGACTGCATGTGACGTTTTCTTTTTTTTTTTTTTCTTTTTTCAAATTGTTTAAAATTTTGTCAAAGTTGGAGGGAAGGTGCATTTATCTTTTGTTCTCAACTGTTATGGAATTTAATATTACATTTGAAGATATTTATGAGAGAGGAATTGAGGAAGAAACCTCTCTACAATATACACAATTCTAATGAGCTGGAAAGTTACAGAGTAATTTAAAAAAAAAAAAAAAAAAACAAACCAAAACCAAAACATGGATTGATTTGTATGGAAAGCATTATGTATTCCAGGATTGTGATAGTGGAACACTCAAAAGGCATTTTAATCCTGTAAACTATTATTCTAACACTTCACTCATTTAAGTATTCTGAGTGGTCACTGCTACTTAAGTGAGCAATTCTAGCAGTATATTCAGACTGCTTGTATTAAGAAAGAGAGTGACAAAATTTAGGGGGAAAATAGTATAATACATGTGCCAGCTGTCCCAAGGACACCTACAAATACCTTTCCATTTTCTCTGAAGTCTGATGAGTGTGCACTGTCACCACCACCCTCCAAGGGCTGGAAATTCACTTCTCTGCACACAGAGACAGAGTTTGAGGTAAAATTGAGAATTCAAAGCAAAGTCTATAGGAAGAGAAAAAAATTGATCTTATCCCTGTTTGACATAATGTAGATTTTTTTAAGATGTAGAAATAAAATAACAGACTAATTATTTGGGATAGTCACTCATGTGGTCAGGTATTCAAACAACTGTCAAAGGCTCTGTTGGGTGTGGAGTTCAAACAGGTTCAACTGATACTAGAGCAGTTTTGAGGCATGAAAGAATTCAACAGTAAAGAGGGATTGTATGAGCTTTGGGAGACTCAAAAGCCAATCACATTTACATTTTTGTGGGGGAAAGAAAAATAGTTCACTGTAGTTTATGTCAGTCTCTTCTATTTCATTTTAAACCTTTATTTTTACAATTTCATGATTTATTTTTCCAGGTGTTTGCAAAATTCCTGCTTTAAATATAGATGATATAGAAACCAATGGCAGTTTTTGAAAGACGGCATTGACATAAGGCCTTGACGCTAGGATATTATGTTCTGCAGTCACAGACAAAATGGGAAAATATTAATTTCCCTTTGATTTTTCACAGGATGGTTTCTCAAAGTTTTGATAATTAAAAGTGTATGATATTCATACAGAGCTCATGTAACTCTAATTTAAAGGTAAACTGAAATCAGGACACTAAAACCAGATAGCTTTGATCCATCTCTATGACTTTGCCCTTGATAGTAGAGTATTTTATCAGAGTCCATTATATCTTGTTGACCTGGTCAAAAGTCATGAACTATGCCCAGGAGGGATTTCCTAGGGGACTTCTTGATATTAGAATGTACCTTCTTAACATTGTTTTCCCTGTTGTAAGGGCATGATCAACCTTTTTGATTTGACAGAGCCCCCACTCCTTGTTAAGGGAAGCCTTTGGAGGGACTGCTGCTTGCGATGGGCATCAATATTGCTGGGCTTGACAGAAAACCTGCAAAGATTTACTACATTAATTGTAATATCTCTACCATCTTGCTAGATTGAAATAGTGCCTGCAAAGACAAAATAGTTGATTTCCCCTTCTTTCCTGAATCTTGAGAGGGAAGGATAATCAGCAACAGGTGATCCTCTTGGATGTCATCAGCTTTTTACACACTTGTTTGTTTTTGGACAGAATATATGGGTTTGGGTTTTTGGGTTTTTTGTGGTTTTTTTTTTTTTTTTTCCCTTTAAAAAAACAAAATGACAAAAACTAAACTAAATTTAAGGCAAAATCCACTGCCTATTCACCATTTTTCTTGAAAAGTTTACACATTCACTTTTTTTTTTTTTTTTAGTATTATTTCGTTCCTTTTAAAACCTTTGCTGTCAGTATCTGCTCTTGCTGGGTGTCTTATAAAAGTGTATGTTTTTGGGAAGAGGTTTTCAATGACCAGGAGGCATTTAGTGGAGAACTGTATTAATTAAGCTTGAAAAAGCAATGTTGTTTGCTCTTTTAAACTCTGGGAAATACAATACAGGCACTCTAGTTCCCTTTGACATGCTTGGTTCAATTTCAAGTCACTATAAATGAGATTCTGACATGCCAAAAACGTACAGGACATCAATATTATCCCAGGACATCCAGCCAGATGACTATAGTTCACGGATCAGTATAAGCAAGAGTATAGACATGTTTTTTAAATTTCTGCTAAACACATGTTGTTAGTAATTTCGAACTGAAGGTGCATAACATTTCTGTTCAGTGATCTCTGGTTAATTATCTGCTCTAAGTATACCATATGTTTGTTTTAATCATTCTTTGTCCTAACCATGCAATGATGTTCCATTTAGAAAAAAATAAACTAAAAAAATTATGCATGAACAATTGAACAATTGTCTTTATACTAAAATGCACGAGAACCATGGATAAATAGATTACAGTGTGAAACCTATATATATATGTTTGATACACTAGATCAAAGGTAAAATTACTTTCTGTTTAAAAATATTGACCTGGAACATACCATATTTATCTGAGGGATTGGTGATTCAGTTTTGGGTTGGGTTTTTTTTTTCAATAATGTATCAAAATAAAGTCAAGAGAAAACAAAGGCAATTTTTTAATTTCTTGCTTGGACCTATGAGAGTCTATATGTAATTGTGACTCCAGCACAATCTAATGCTACAGGAGAACAAAGAGTACCATTTTTTTTGTCATTTTGCAAAATATTTTTGCCACTAAATGACATTTTAGTCTGGAGAAAGGGGGTTATTCAGTTTTACGCATAGCTAAATTCAATATCTGATAGCTGAGCTCATGTGCTCGCTGTTCTTACGAGAAAGGATTATTAAAATTGCTTAAGGAACAAGATTCAGACTGTATAAATTCACTTAAAGTTACTCAGACTTACAGTTACTTTTTCCCAGGCAAGTGCCCAAACCACCCAGCAGAGCCCATGCCCTCTCCATCCCTTTGCAGAAGCTGGGCCACTGCAGCAGCTGCCATGGACATAAAGATCCTGAGGCGAGAGGATCATGAGCCTCTTCTACCACTTAATAGCTAGATCTCTTAGCTAAGAGAAGCAGACCGCATATGGATTCCTGCTCCTGATAGTGGTTTTACACCCAGGAGTATATTGTTACTAACTGAAAAAAGCAGAAGAGAATATTAAGGCAAAGAGGAGCAGACTCCAGGCCTGTCCCTTCTTCAGTACATCCCTCTCTCTGTTTTTCCCATTGAACAAAATTAATTCGGTATTGAAGCATTTTCACAGAACATTTTTATTTTGATGGAACAGTGCTTTTTGACAGAAAGCTCTTTCACTGGAAGGTTTTGTCCCTACCATCTCTAGTGAAGACCAAGTTGCTATATCAACACAGAGATACGAACAGGAATAAAACAGAAAAGTTGTAGCAGGCTACAGGGCCCTAATGTTACAATATTGTTCAAACATTTTCATGCATGTGAGCATTACGGAGTTTAGAGTGCTTCAGACAATGCCCACTTGCAGGAATCCAGGGCTAAGATCCTGACTTACAGATGCTATGCAGTCACTCATAAAACCAATGTGAAATAAAAAAAAGGAAAGAGTTAAACTGCACACACTGTAACCTCAGCTTTGAGCCTTTCCGTACCTTGTTAAAGTTAAAAAATAAGCAAACAATTGCGGAGAACAGCTGATGGACAATCACGTTTTAAAGCTGGTAGGCTCTGCAGTCTGTTCCTAGAAGTACACTTGGATACACATTGTGCTCCTCAGTCTGGCTACAGACACTGGTGAGAGGCATGTGGATGAAATTAAGGAACTGACTTAGAAAAGGAGAAGGGAAGAACTCCTCTGCAGTGGAAGATACACATGGATTTATAGAATGTTTTGTTATAAAGGAGGCAAAAATCCCTTTAATTTCTTGTCAACTGGAGGCATGAAATAGTGAAAAAAGCCTAAGCATTAGGTGTATAATTGGTATTTTATTCTGAAGGGAGGCTGCATACTGCTTCCCTTAAGTTCCTGGAAAATACTAGGCTTTATTTCCAATTGTTTTATTGCAACACAATTTATTTAATGCATGGAGAGCAGCCAGTGGGAAAAATCACTTATTGTTATGTCGCCTAACAAGGAGCAATAGAAGATAATTCTGAAAATTTATTCCAAAGACAGTGTGAAACCCAAGCAAAAGATAATAATGACTATATCCTAATAAAGAAAGAAGAACTTCAGTCTGATAAAAGTAGTTTCTGAAGGAATATTTTACAAGATATATTCAAAGGAATTAATCCTGGAGCTATGGAAAACAATGACAATCATCCCATTGGCTTTAGTGAGCCTACAATTTCAGTGTAAGATTTTTAAACCGGGGGCCAAGTTAATGAGAAATCTTAACTCTCATGACCACAGGCCTATTCTGAGAAGTTAATTATTTACTAAATCTGAAATCCTTTGATCTCTTGTTCAAACATACAGTATATAATATATATTTCAGGAATATGTATAGAACAGATGGACAGGTAACATTTTCAGTGTAAAGAAAAGAATCAGAACTCAGAGTCAATTGAGCTGCAACTTTTTCATTAAGGCTGAAGAAAATGAAGATCAGCTATGTGTTTGTATTTTTACATTTACTACGTTTGGCTCAGAGGGATTGTTTTTATGAGCTTCATAGCCTATCCAAAACCAGAAAATACAGAAAATCTCTTCAAGAAGTTTCTCTAAATGTCACAACATTTCCCATACAATTCCAGGAGAATACAGTAATTTGATCTTTTACTGGAAATCTTGTAGGAAATAATTCTGCCCAGATCTTCTACTGCTGTATATTAACTTATCTTTATTGATTTTGTTGACATTTTACCTCTGCACCACGTCTTTCCCAAATCTGTTTTTAAACTTTCTTTAATTTGCACAGGATTTGTCTTTTCCTCATAGGCTCATGAACCCAAGAACCTGAAAGCATATTCCACAAAGATTATCTTTCTTGTTAAAACATTTCTGTTTCCAATAACTAACCATAAAAACTTTGTGGTCTGAATAATCTTCTATTTATTGGATGTTGCATTGTCAGTTAGCAAAAGAACATGAAATAGCCAAGAAGCAATCACTGAGATTATGGTTGTGTTAACACTGACTCTACAACTTTACTTCTGCAGAAAATAAAGGAAAACATGAAAAAAATATATTTACAGGTCTCACCTAGACATGATCTGAAATAAAAAAAGCCTTATCATGGTATAGCAAAAACCACCTGGGTTCATAGCAACTTTATATGGCAACAGCTGTAACAGAGGGCAGAATCACAAACCTGACTTGTGCTGAGCTCCGATCCATCACATTAGTGTTGGTTCACCCGTAGGAACTCCTGGGACAGAATTATATTTCTTCATTGAAAGTTCACACTTTTGATATATATGCAACATGCTTTTCTCACCAGGTTTTGAAGTGCCACAGTGATTGAGTTTTGGTTCAGAAATGTAGAGAATTATCTCTTACTTATAACTGCATTTTTATTGTTATGGGTTATTTTTGTGATTTTTTTTTCCCTATTAATTAATGCTCTTCTATCCTTTTTTTTTTTTTTTTTTTTTTTTTTTTTTTTTTTTTTCCAAAATATATCAAAACTAGAGCTGTAGGATTCCGGGTGTGGCTATGCAGAACACCAAGTATGAGTCTTCCTAACTACAGACAGTCTCACATAGGCTGAGTTCATGATCCAAGGAAAGAGTATAATTTAATTAGGTGCAAATTACAGATGCTGAAAGTTCCTGTTTGCTTCTCCTTGCCCTAAAGCTTGTATAAGCACAGTTTATATTTCTCATTAATTATGACAGGCTTTAACACAAATGTTAAACTAGTACTGAAACATGTAACTCTAAGGAGGGAATTGGTTTATTCAGTCTTAAGAAGTCTAAAAATACCTACTGGATGATGTACAGACTCCTAGGGGTGCATGGTAGAAGGATGAGAAACAGTGAATACAAGTTGCACAAAATAAATTCTTAGATATTAGGATTTTATCTTATTTTATTTTTAACCAGGAAGGTGGTCAAACACTAGGAAAAGGCCCCAGTCTATTCAGACTCTGTACTTCAACACTTAATTGGACAAAGTCCTGAGCACCTGCTTTAACTAGACCTTCTTTGATCAGATGAACTCTAGAGGTTCCGTCTGGCCTAACATGTTTTTACAGTTCAGACTCATCTCTGGATTTGAGGATTAGAGGAACTTTATTGCTATACCAAGAACAAGAACTTAAGTGTGGTGTTTGGTGTTTTTTTTTGTTTGTTTGTTTTGTTTTGTTTTGTTTTTTTTCTCTAAAACATATTTTTCATTTGTTATTCTTTTAAAACTAAATGCTTGTATGGAAATGAATGGTCAACTTTGTTTCTGTTCAGATTTTTTTTTTTTTTTTTAACTGCCATTTTTGAGGGTTAAAAATGGTGACCAGAGTAATATGCTGGCTTCCAGCTCTCTATGAGAAAATACAGGGTCCTGGACATGTTTCAGTGCAATAGAGCTTTAAAACAAGTGTCTGGACAAAAGGTGTTTTATAACCACTGGAAAATTTACAGTAATACATTTCAGGTTTGTGATAAGCATTACTTGTTCATTAAAGAGAATCAAGGTTAAATCCTTCAGGAAATGCTGTGGGGCTGTATATTTTTAAAATATCCCTTAATAAAACCACAGAAATGTTCTATATTTCACAAAATATTTATTGCATGCCATTAACTGAAAACAATGCCATCAAAGCTGTGGGAAAGAGGTATATGAGAGTCCTAACAGTGATATGAAATTATTTTGCTTGCAAGGTTTCCATTTCCAAATCTACCATAACACAACAAAATATTGAGAGCAAATCCATCACCTGTGAACAAGTGGTTCAAAATCTTGCTTTTCGCTTCAGAGTTAAGACAGCTAAAGAGCCGGAGAAAAGGTTATGAATAACTTCAGTTGCTTAAAATTCTCGTTAAACACATCTATGCATTATCAGTTATATGATACAGCCAAGTGTTTCCTTTAGGCTTTTATTATTTTAGCTTGGAAATATGTGGAAATGTTTCATGGGAGTAAAAATTAAAACCAAGCTAAATGTCTGGAACATTAATATTACCATGGAACTCTGGTAAGTGGCATTAATTACTGAAAGGACCATTGAAAATTCCTACAATTTTCAAGCTGTGAGTAGCAGCATCTGTTCCTCAGAAAATACTGTGTTTCATGATGTGTATTATTTTCTCTTAAGACTCTAGTCTCAGAATCTATTTCCAAAAAAAAAAAAAAAAAAAAAAAAAAAAAAAAGTTAATTTTAAAATACACATAGCAGAAAGCAAAAACCAGTACCTCAAACGTTATCCCAAAATTTCCAGTCTAACTGGTGATTTGAAACTTTTTTGTGTATAAAATTCAGATCTGGATACACATGTCTAGGTTCTGCAAAATATTTAATGATTCTTAATAAGTCCAGAAGCTCAAGTTATTTAAAGAAACCATCAATATTCTTACAATGGCTTTCACATCAACTGAATCTTGACTTTTTTTATAGGAAGGCATGAGTATTTGGTTTGAAAAAGAGAGTTTAGTGTTTGATGGTAAAATTACTGTTTTTGCTGAATAACTTAATATGATTATGATAATACTATTTGAAATTTATAAAATGAAACTATGGAAATCCAGAGATACAAGTACACAGTAAATCATGTTTTTCAATGAACTTTGTAACTGTTTAATGTTACCATGCAGCTTAATCCTTTTGTCTCCCGCGCTCTTTTCTGTGAATTTTGACATGACGGATGCAGAGAATATTTCAGCCTTATCTCTAGCATCCATTTCATTTTCTGGACAATTTTTTATTTTTTTTTTTTTTATCCCTGAATTCTGGTATATCTGCCCAGCCTTTCTAACTTACTTTTCATGTCTCAGACTCTGAGCCTCTGCCTTTCTGATAATATTCTTGCTGTCTCTTATACACA
>NW_020799092.1:74387341-74404841 GCF_003259725.1 Athene cunicularia
TATATTTATATTTATATTTATATTTATATTTATATTTATATTTATATTTATATTTATATTTATATTTATATTTATATTTATATTTATATTTATATTTATATTTATATTTATATTTATATTTATATTTATATTTATATTTATATTTATATTTATATTTATATTTATATTTATATTTATATTTATATTTATATTTATATTTATATTTATATTTATATTTATATTTATATTTATATTTATATTTATATTTATATTTATATTTATATTTATATTTATATTTATATTTATATTTATATTTATATTTATATTTATATTTATATTTATATTTATATTTATATTTATATTTATATTTATATTTATATTTATATTTATATTTATATTTATATTTATATTTATATTTATATTTATATTTATATTTATATTTATATTTATATTTATATTTATATTTATATTTATATTTATATTTATATTTATATTTATATTTATATTTATATTTATATTTATATTTATATATAATATTCTTGCATGTTTTGTCATTCCTTTATTATATTCCTTTTATTCCTTAGCAGTGAATCTTTAGTTCCATTTCCTTTCTAATTTTCTAATATTTAAAATCTCAGTTGACCTATATGAGCATATTGGTTGTTGGCATACTTTCTACTTTTCTGAGGTGTTGCAACAACACAGTGGAGGAGTGGACGAAATAAACAATCAGTGACAGCTCTAAGTTTTTTGGGTTTGGTTTGCTTTTCTTTTACAATAGTCTCTAGGGAAATATTTACTGTGTTGGATCTCTTGATTGTAGAGCCCCGTTCATTTAGTCCCCATGTTTAATCTCTGTGTGCAAGGTAAAAGACAGAGTTCCATTATACCAGGTTTAAGTGAACTGGCAATGGGGAATCTTCACAGACAGCTTTGTGAGAAAATTAGGGGCAAGAAATCTTTACTGCATTGCTTATGGCCTCCTGAGACCTTTAAAAATAATTTCATTGCCCATCAGTCTAACAAAGAAGAACATGATGGTAAAGTCAAGCTTCTGGTCTCATAGAGATTGCCCTTTTGAGATCTACCAGTGGCAGAAAAAGTACAACATTGCCATCTACATTTGAACACGGTCACTCATGAAATAGTCTTTATCCAGCCTAGAGCTCAATGACTTAATCTCCCCCACTGCATCAGAGTTCCCTTGGTGACATTTTTCTACAGCTGGGCCATCTTTACATGTTGGAAAGACTTCAATGGGTGCAATATCAATCAGTTCAAGATTTACATTTGAAATAGTTTAAGATTAAAGAAAACCTATTTAACTAACTATGTAACTGAAGACAAGGGATTTTGAGCACAGCAGGCAGTGTGGGAGGGTAAAAGACTGTGCGGAGGAGTAAGTGATATTGGGAACTTCTCTGTGCTTTTCGTATCTCCACTTAGCATATGAAGAACTGATGCAGAGGAAAAAGAAAACATGTGGCATATTGGATGCTTTCCAGACAAATGAAGAAAAAGTCTAAAACAGATTGACTGGAATTAGTGGAAACATGTCGAGTCTAAAGTTGTAAAAGAATATGATCCTGATTGGGAAACATATGTTTGAAGATTTCATATTGAGAAGAAGAAGAAGAAGAGAAATACAGCTTGAAACTCACTGGCCCAGGTTCCTCTTGGATAGTTGTTTATACCTCTGTGTAACTGAGATAAAACAATGCTATCAGTGAGCCACACTGATAAATACAACCTGCTGACCAGGCTCTGTTGGGCAGCTATCCATGAACCCTAAATTCTGATACTCACGGTGTTTAAAGCCTTCTCCAGATCGATCATTAAGGATAGTAATTACTGAGCCTTGTCTTCTTAGCCCACAAATCTTAATGTCCTTATTTGGGCAAATAGTACGTATCTTAATTATATAAATTAAAGCTAATAGATTTTTAAATGAAGTTGAAGTATATCCAGGTTACTGGCAATACAGATGTGAGAGTAACTGATTCTTCACTCATTCTAGAACCAAACCCTCTCAGAAATCTTGTCAGATCAAAAGCATTAACTAATTTCAGCTGTTTTGCATCCAAGTTTATAGCAGGGCACCTGCATCGTTTTGGTAAACACTGTATTTGTCATATGTCACATGAGATCTCTCTTGAAATCCTTATGCCTATAATCTGTAGAATAAAGAGCACAACTGTAAAGTCATCAACAGCTGAATAAAATGAAGTCTTGCAATAAAGTGCTAAAGCTGATAAAAAAAAAAAAAAAAAAAAAAAAAAAAAAAAAAAAAAAAAAAAAAAAAGTCTGTCTCTGCCTCAAAAATGAATATATTTGAGCACAAAAGGAAGGCAAAGGTGGGTTGGGTTTTTGTTTTTTTGGGGGTTTGTTTGGTTTTTTTTTCTGACATATTTAACCTTTTTTTTTTTTCCCCAAACTGTATTTAGATGCTAAATTATATTCTAAAATCTAATTTGAAAAACAGTGTTTATTTCAAGTCGTATTTTTTCCTTCAATACATAATATTTTTTATATTTTGAATGGAAAATTTATTTTTGTCTTTTATAGAGTGTTACATCAATTTCCTCAACAGTTTAACAAATGTGCTTAAAAACCCAGCTGTTCCTACACTGATTATTCTATTGATACCATTCACGTCCATGACTTGTACGTTGATTCAATCCATCCTACTTCATTACTAAGAACATTCATTTGAAAGGAAACATGAGTAGATATTGCTCTTTGTCACCTCAGGTTTACAACCATTAAACAGTATTCAGACCCAAATATTTTCATCATGCTATGGGTAGAATTAACAATTATTTACATGAGTTGAAACCTAGCAGCTGACATAACAAGAGTTGACTATGTTGTGTAAGTGAAACTCGGAAGATTTGGGCCAAATTCTTCTTTAGTCACCTAATATAGATCTGTTGAATTCAGCTACATGTATTTATAGTAGATGAAAAGGTTTTATTTATAAGACTATTTCATGCAGCGTGGAGCTTGTTAACAGGTTCAAAGGTAGACGTGTATGTATAGATTTATATTTATGTATGCATGTATTAATGTGTGCATCTTGGAGCATGAAGTATTTTTTTATGGATCCCAACTGCATTATGTCAGTGAGAAGACACTTCTGTCCATTACTTCATTTGATGGTAGGGAGCATCGTTGTTATTTTTCTCCATCACTGAGAAAGGCTTGAAACTGTGAGCTCAGAAACAGAAGTCAAAGAAACAATAAGCTATATGTGTTACTGGAATTCTTGTAAGCCATAGCTTTGAACTTTTAGGGTTTGACAATATTGATTTAAAGCAACAGGCTGTGCAATGTCATCTCACATATCATTTGCACTTTGTGTAAGATGATAGAGAGCATGGACATGTGCCTGTGTATCTGTGTGTGTGTGTGTGTATCCTCTGTAGTTTATAAATCAGATTAAGCTCAGAAAAGCAAGTGGTAATTTCTGATGCCTGGGTTACATTTAAAAAACTAACTGGATATCCAACAGTGAACACATTCCTGGTGAAAATATCAGTGAGTTATTAAACTATAAATTTAATCTTAAAATTCTATACTTCTAGTAATGAATACCAGCTTGTTGAGAGCTTTTTGTATTGTTCATAGAATTCTGATCAGTAAAATGAACATTTGGAAGTACTGGATCTTGCTGACAATGAAAAACAGGGATGTTAAATATAAATCATGATACAATGAAATAAAGCAAAGTAAACTAAGATGTTTTTTCTATAAAAATGTTATAGAGCCATTTTATAACAGAACCAGCTTACAGCGTATAATCACATTTTAACAGCTGCTGCCAAATTAGGTAAAAGTTGTGATAGAAAATTTGTTAATTATATGATTTAGGCCTCCCAGGCAGCCTAAACCAGAGAATCAATGGTTCAAGGAGATGATTGTATTATTAGTATTTTTATTCAAATAACAAATACTTATCACAAGCCTCAAGCCTGGGAAATACCAGGCTGGGTAGTACCGGGTAGAAAGAACTTAAACTGGAAGAGAAAAAGGTAGGAAAAAGCATTATTCTTCTTTTATAGGATGCAGAGAGCTTAAGAAATACATTTTCTTGTATCCTCAATTGCATATCTCTGTTTCTCCATGTTAAAATGGAAGAAATGAGTAGGCATGCACCCTTAGGCATTTACCTCAAACACCTATTGTAGAGAAGAATGAGTTGATAAAACCAAGACACTCCTGTAGGTAATTAATTCCTCTCTATAATAGGTCTTCGAAGTAAATGCCTAAGGATGCATGCCTTGAAGGTGTGGAGATGTGGAGACATGTTTCAGGATGCACCCTTGCATTAGGCTGATAAATGAGTAGGTGGCTGGGGCAGGGTCTGGAGCTGTGCGTATACTTCACATACTGCTACAAGCAGGACTTCTAGTCCACTTTTTTTTCTCTCAGAGATGTCCCGTCCCTTCATATAATTCATCATCTGAAGCAAGAATTTGTTTTTGCTGAAGCTTTTTCACCTCTTATGAAGCATTTGAGCATGTACTAAAGTAGAGATTTAAATGTGTCTCAAAAAATTTTCCCAGTCACCTGCAGTAGAGTTTTCTCCTCTCTCTTAGATGTTATTTTAGGCAGGTTTCAACAAGAACTAGACCTCAGTGTGTTTTATTATTTGAAGATTTAGACAGTGAAGGTATGCTTTGTAGGTTCAAATCCTTTCAGTCAGATTTGAATTTGTGATATTGAATCTAATGTCAAAGAGTTCTGTGTGCCGAGTTATTTACTATGAAGGGAAAGTGGTTTATTTTCTTTTTGCTTGGAAGGATTTACTGCTTAAGTCATCCTCATCTTGTCCTAAGGGTTTCCTTTTGGAGGAATTGGAAGTCATGGCTTTTCTGAATTCTATTTTTAGGCGCTTTTTTTTTTTTTTTTTTTTTTTTCCCCCCATTGTGTGGGAAACTGATGTGACTATTGCAGAGGCTGTGAATTCCACTTGGAAGTTACATATGTAAAATATATCACCTACAGTATCTAAGCACCTTTAAAATGCTGTAATATCTGAGATCCCCTAGCTTGTGACTACCTAATATGGCCTCTAGGAAGGTTAAAACCATGTTATGTTTTATACTTCCCTCCTCCAGTGACATTACAACCTTACTCTGGTCTCCAAGGTCTTCTGCTTGGGGTTGACAAGCATCATCTCCTCATTGATCTGGGTCTTATTTAGATATTGTCTTTCAAAGTAGAGACACAGAAAAGAGAGTTTGTAGGATTGTAGGACACACACCACTCCCACACCCTTTTATATGTGACTCTTGGAGTTATTTTTTTGCCTGAAATTAATCTATTTTCCACACCGACTACAGGAATCTGAAACCGTTGTGCCTACTCTCTAGGAGCATATTTGACATGACCCAGATACTGCAAGACTGATGTCTTTCTTTGACATAGAAATAGCTGTATTTTACATGGAATACTTAATTAGGTCAGAACAAGAGAAAACAATTTTTATTTTTTATTATTTTTTTTAAACAGTTACAGAACTCACCTGAACAAAAATATTTCTGGCTTTTATTTCTTTTTCTAATTAATAGTTCCCTGGTTTATATTAACTAACTGGTAGAGCAAGGACTAGAAGTAAACCAGGTTACTGTCATGGGCCCAGTTAATATTTAATTATTCTATGTAAAGTGGAGCAGTTTCAACAAAAAAACCCAACAACAACAACAAAAAAAGACTGGGGCAAATCAAGTTCAAATTCCTTATGGCGAAAAAGAAAGTCAGATTCAGACTTTGTATTTCCCAAGTAAGTGTCCTAAGCCCTGAGCTATGCATTAATAGCAGAGCCTGGAATGCCGTATCTTCATCAATGTTTTGTGTAGAATCTCATATTCCAAGTATGTTGAAGAACACTGTGTGGATTCAACCGTACTGTGCAGGAGGTCTTGGTCTGTGAACTTGAACATGGAAGAGAGGAAGGAACAGACGAAATTGAGGCAGATTCTTATGGAGAACAGTAGATGGTTGTAAAACATCATGATAGAAAGAAGGAAACAGGCCTACAGTACTTACAAATTTAGGAGCAGTTGAAATGGTGGTCCGTGAAGACTTCAATTCTGATTTTTGCTTCTAAAGAGGCAGACCTATAAATCCCTTTGTGACTATAGCCAAGAACTCTGTTTCAATGAAAAGTGATTAGAGAAAGTATCTAAGCCACTTAGCAAAATGGTCAGAAAGCTCCCAAATCACATATCTGCTTTCGGAAACATCATTCTTAATAAGCTGTTCTTTCTTAGGACATTTTTGGCAACATCAAGAACTAAAGCCAGATTTTCTGAATTTGAGTCTAGTGTATTAACCATAGCAGCAGCCTGTTCTCAGAGCTTGAAGTTCACAAATGCAGGTATAAATCATCAGTAATCCACTGGAGAGATGCCAGTGTAAACCAAAGCTCAGTGTAGGACGGAAAAGATTCAGGCAGTAAAAAGTTTCTTATTCCTCTCCTCTTTTCCACTTTTTAGCTCTACAGTTTTAATCCTCTTTGAAGGTATATAAAAATAATTATATTAAATATAATTGTAAATGGAAAAAAAAAAAAAAAAAAGAAACTTATTCTGGTGCTTCAGTGCTTTGTTATGTCACTAGAGAATTACTAGATAAGAAAACTTTATTTTCTAACATTGACACCAGAGCTAATGGCAAAAATATTTAATTTTCCTCCCAAGGAGAAATGTCAAAGCTTTTCAGACCTTTCGCCTTCCCTGCTGGTCCTGCCTATATTATACTACTCCATCTATTCCTGGTGACATGACTTGGAGAAGCCCATCTGTGTTATGACTACCTGACATAAGACTATATCCTGTTACTCTGTTCTCCAAGTTATCATCCAGAAACTCTTACATTTTGCCTGTTATGTTGGATTAATTGGATTAGTCATCTGATTAAAGATTGTGTTTTGCAGGATCAAGTTCTTCCTCTGTGGTAAAGAAAACAAACCAAAACAAACCAAAAGATATTTTTTATTTGTTCTTGAAAATACAGATTTTTTTCACATAGAAATTTAAGACTTTTTAATAGAAATTGAAGAATTGTGGGAACTGGTCGTATTCTGCATGGAAAAGAAAAATCTGAGGGGTGGTGTAGTTGAAATTTTCAGTATTAAGGGAGATAAGTGAAAATACAAAGTAAGCTCAAAGGGTGGGCTTTTGTTATTATTACTTAAAAGAGAAAACTAAGGGACTAAATTGAAATATTAGGTAACAATGAGCAAAGAAGGACTTGGATAGGGTTGCTTCACTCTCAGAAAAAGAAGCATATGGAATAAGTTACTAGTGAAGGTAACTGAAGTACAGTCTCACAGAGATAAGGGGATACCTAAATCTGTTTCTGGAAGGGACGATTGAAGAATAGGGTGAAAAAAGCAAGTAGGGTGGATTAAGCTAAACTATGCCAGGACAGGCATGTCAGCCCATATGAACCTTTTCTCTCTCTGCAATTCTGCTGTTTATTTGCTTTCTTTTATTATCAGCCCATAGTATCAGATCCCTGCTGTCACTTTAACTCTTTCACATCTATGAATTTCCCCTGTGCTATTCAATCCCTAGTGCATCATTGAGTTCTGCCTTGAGTGTTCAGACACTTAGGACTGGTGGAATGAAGTGTCCTTGGGATGCAAGCATCATGAAGCAAGTGATAGACAACTAAGGTGAGATTCTTCTCACTGTACCTAAGTAGAGTATAAGCGTCTGCTGCTGAACAGATGCTGTCTTTACATTAACTGGACAGAAAAGAAAAAAAAGAAAAAGAAAAAAAAAAAAAACACAAACCCAAAACATATTAGTAAGCCATCTGAACTATTTCAGTGGGATAAGTTAAATTGTGCCATAAAGTTTTTGTTTGTTTTCACTGAATATTAAAAGAGCGTAGAAAGTTCACACCAACAGAGAAATCCAAATCTTTGAGGCCTATAGTTATTCACATGAATTGACACTACTCTTAGTGCTTTGTCAAGAAACAAAACCATTTCCATCTGAGTTAGTTACCTAACTGAGGCCACTTCAGCAACCTGTTTTACCGATTAAGGATACCAAATAAACTCAGACACCAGAGTGAAAAGAGTAGGTGTATTTTACTGGGGATAACCAACGTAACAGTGTAATACAGAAAACATGCAGTAAGAAAAAGAATAGTGCACTTAAGGCAACAAACTGGAGAATACAGGGTAATGCATCAAATCATTACTGCATGAGAGAGAGAATAGTGATTAAGAAAGATCCATCACCGCTGGCACACGTTCCCATCACCCAGCCCCGCAGTGGCCGGGCAGCCCCGGTCACAGCGAGGGTTTGCAGAGCCTGTCCCGGCAAGGGGGAAATCCTACGCGGTGCGTCCACCCGTAGGTGAGGCTGCCAGAGTCGCTGTGAGCGGGCCCAGCCTTATATACCAGAGATCGACAGCCCAGAATAGCTGGCACCTTTGTTTTGAGTGGAAAATTTCTGGTTTCATTCTCCTGTTGGATTCCACCCAAAGCCTGGCCAGGGCTCGGGGAAGGAGACCAAGGGAGCTTCTAACAAGGCCAGATATGTGGGTTCTCAGCCCCGAACAAGGCTAAACAAGGGAAGATGGATACATCCTCTCAGCATTTCGTCCTCACTACTCATTATATTCTGTCTAAGCTGTGTCTTTCATGAGCGAGTTTACGTATTTTATTAACGACTACATGCTAAGTTAGCAGCTTCAACTCAGGGCCTGTTGTTCAGGCTGCAGTATTTCAAACCTTTAGCACTTTTTACATCAGAATAGGTGGTTTGTTATAACTTAGTACAATACCTCCTAACACAATGGTTTTCAGTTATAAAATATACAGGATTCACCTATAGGTCAACTCTGGCTTGGGCCGGTTGTCCAAGCCTTAGCACTTGATATGACTGTGATTCGAGACACCTGAGCAAGAGGACTTGCCTTGAAACCAGCCTAGGGAAGTCAGTGTAAAGCTGATCCAGTTTAGAAGCAGAGTTTAATGACTTTGGTATAGGTCTGTTATAATGTTTCCTTTTGGTTTTGAGAAAACTAATTTCTCTGAATAACACTCCATTGGGTTGAGTAGATGTAACCTGCGATAGAAATGAAATCCTTTCATGAGAAATAATGCCTGATTTTCAAGTGCTCTGGTAGGAATGTGCTTCAGTTACATATAGAGACTGCTTTCTCCCACATATTCTTTTTATGTTTTGCATCTTCTAACCTTCAGAATAAAATCAAGAGTAGCTAGACTCAGGAGAGCTGTAAGTAGCTGCATTTCTCCATCTCATCTCCTGAAGGATCTAGGATGGGACAGACAATAGAGATGTGATACTGAAATTGGTATATCTTTCAAAACATTCTTGCACACTGGGGAGTATAAAAATTTAATGACTCAGTTCTGAATAGACACTTTCGCTTTTGGTTTTCAATATTCAGAATACTATTTAGAGCATATGCCTTTCTCATGATCCTTTCCCTTGAAGCAGTTAGACTTTATACAAAATGCTTAAATATCCAAAAGAGAGTGATTACAGCCAACTACTTAGGTCACACAGCTAGAATATGGGACATAAGGATATAGCACTAACAGAAGAGAATGAGAAATACTTGCTCTCAAGTAATCTACAATACATTCGTCTGTATGTGTAGATATTAACAACTTCAAAAAGAGAATTTTCTCTTAGCTGTTTACTAGATCATCCTTCTGTCTGAACTAGTTAGCTTATCCCCAGGGCTGTACTAATTACAGATTATGAATCCTTCAATATATCTAGTTTACAATGATTAAGAGTCCTCTCCTGGGACATCTTTGAAGTCCCTACAGTAAATAAGACAGATCAGGAAACTGCCAGTGTCTTCCAGATTCCAAGTAGTGGTCTTATACAGTGGACTACTGAATAGGGAATAAATTAATCCATTCTGAACATGTGCCTTGTCCAAACCTTTTCCCTATTTTACATTCAGCTGAAAGTGCTTAGGGTTACATAGACATACATATGTTTTTGTAACTGATAAACACAGTTTCTGAATATTAAATACCTATTTGAAAAATAATCAATAGCTGTTTAGAACAAACTTAATCTTGTAACACTTGTGATGGGATAAATGATGTTAACAGGAATGCTGTGGGTAATGTCAACTGAGCATCATGAGAAACTGTGCATGATGCAAAGCTTAGTTTAATTAAGGAACTTGTCAGTTCTCTTTTTCCACTCTTTTTTCCCTGTCAATTAAATCCATATTTTCCCATCTATTAAAATATGATGGAAAACTTTCAGTCTATTTTATATTATAACAAAATATACGACTTCATAAGTTATATCCACTACTGCAATTGTTAAATTCCTATTAACTATATTGCACTACCACACCTGAAGAACTTGAAATGATTCTGTCAAATAACATCGAAATCATTGTAATAGAATTAATATATTTCAGATTGGTTTGTGACAATTAAGATGTGTCCAAATATCTTTCACCTCAAAATCCTGATGGATCATACATGTAATTTCACTACCTTTAGAGGTTTGGTTTAGTTTAATTTAAAATGTGCCACTGGGTTCTTTGGTTGCTTGGGGAAACTAATGAATGGCATAAAAGAATTGTGTTCTGTCATTTCTCTCACACTTACCACACTCCTTGTTATGCAATCACTGCAATGCTCTTACTAAGAACCTTGGCTGCATTCCACTTTGAGGTCTTATTTAATAACTTCATCTCTAGGACTACAAAGAATCATAATCAGTTTCTATCCAAGTGCTGAAATTAATTTTGTGGAAATCCATCACTTTATGTTACAATGCTGGCTATTGAAGCAATCTTGAGAGCAGACACCATGTCGGGGGGAAGGAAGGACAGGAGCAGGAAGAGAAGAAAAAAGAAAGAAAACTTTGGCCCCAGCTCACAGAAATCAAGCTGTGTTCAGTGAAGATCTGAAAAAAGAGGGTGGTCTCCTCTCCACCAGAAGTCACGCAACGGGAGCAGATACCCTCTCCAAGCTGCTGCCTGTGCAGTTCTCTGTTTCCTTACCTCAGAGGAATGAACAGATGCCTCTCCTGAGAGGATAAATAGGTGAAAGGGTTTCTGTTCACAGCATCTCTGAAGGCTACCACAGATGTCTACTGGGATGTCTCAGTGATTTTACTGTCAAATTTCTGTACCCTGTTCAGTCAATGGAGAGTTCTAAAAGGTCTTAAATTAGGTACATAAAGTAGGTTATTAAACTCTTTAATTTGTTTAAGGTGGTATTTCAAGGCTCTGGATAGGGTATATCTGAACTTGTGCATGACTTTTTAGATACATGCCTCTGTCTTAGCAACCACAGTGGACCATCTGAATAACCTGAACATATAGCAGTGGAGGTTTAGAAGACCCAAGTGACGATTTGACCATCTCTCAGTATTTCCTTACATCATTATATTAGAAAACCACCTGGAAGTGCCTCTGTTCAAAATTTCCTATTATTTCAAAGGCATTTGGGTAACATAGCAATTCTGGTTAATCCATGACTTCTGCTTCTGCAAGGAATAAACAAGGAATACTAAAGAGCACAAGATGCTAGTCAATATTCACCACTGAGCATGTAAATGATGCCTTAGTCAACTGAGGGTTAATATTAACTGAGATACTCAGAAGTAATCTAGAAAAAAAAAATCGTTTCATTTCACATAATTGCCAGATGAAAACACTGATGCCGTGCAGATGGTGCTGAAAACAGAAAGGGAGGGACAGTCATGAGGTTTTTTGTTTAATTTGAGGTCCTATTTTTACCTATGTAATTGGTGCAGTATACACGGTAGTATGTCTGTGGCTCTCTGCACACTTCTCTGCTTATTTATCCAACTGGTGTTGACACTACAAGTCTGTGTTTGGCAAAAACTCATGGTCACATGTCAATCTTTTTATGAACACGTGCACGCAAGCATAGAGATGAACAAATGGATTAGGTTTATTAACATTGATTTGGAATATAGTGGGTTCAGTACAGAGAAAAGGGCCTTGCCTTAATAAATGCTACAAAGGACAGCATTCTCCAACTCCATTCAAAAAAAAAAAAAAAAAAAAAAGTTGTCATTCATAGCAGAGGTTTCAGTCAGCCAGAAAACATTTAGTGTCAGAGATGTTGCAGTTTACCTCAGAAGTAATATTGTTAAACTGTAATGCAGAAGTGACCATGTCTTTTCAAATATTTCATTCCTCATGTAACTGTGCCAGGTACTAACACTGTCTGCCGGCGTCCGACTGACACACTCCAGTAGTAATAAATGGGGCACTGTATGTCTAAGCTCCCTAGCTGAGATATGACATTAACTCTTGACCCTCAAATGAAAAGAAAACTCAGTATCTCCTGTTACTATTATAAATGTTGACTTTAGTATTCATTATTAAAGAACACATTTTGGTCTCATTCCACACTGCATCATGCTATGTACGGATCTATAACAGTTTTCATTTGTACTGTTTCTTTTCACTTTGTCTGCATCTGATAAGACAGAAACCTTGGGGACTGAACCAAAACACAAGTATTATTGAAGAAACAGGCCTGGGAGATTTTCTGCTTCATCTCATGACACCATGCTTGTGTAATGTTATAGAGTAATACAACCTTTATTGTACAGCATATGAAAATGTGAATACAAATGAATTACATTGTTTATATTCCATATATACAGTATGCACAAATCCCACATTCAAGTAATACATTGCTTGATATGTCTTAGGGCCTCTTTTGGGCCACTTCATAATAAAGATAAGCTGTTGTAGTTCTCAGTGATGAACTTTTAGTTGAAACCACAGGAAATTAGGCTTTTCTGATCCAGAGGCACTTATCTCACTAATACATGAGCCAAAAATGCAGTTATTAGTCAGAAGCAAAAGATTACACACTTCTTTCAAAAGTATCGACTTTGAAATTTGAAAAAGAAATTAATGGGCTGAACTTAGACCACACCCTGTTACCTCATTGCAGAGCATTAATAGTCTAATCCATGAATTGCACAATGACAGGAATTACTTGTGGAAGTTCTATTTGTTAGTCTTCCTAGTCTGACCAATAGGCACCGCAGTCATCTATTTTCATATGAGTGGAATGGATATGAAAATTAGGAATTAAAGAGCGTGTTTCAGCAGCCAACTTGAAAATGTTAATTTTTCAGTTTAATATTACATAATTATGGAAGACTTTATCATGGATGGCAGGGACTGTCTGACTGCTGAATTATCACTGCTGTCCCTGGTGGCATTACAGAGTAAGAAGCTAGTGTAGCTACTGGATTAGTCATATTTTTAAATTAAACACAAGTATTTATTGACTCTTAACTTTGACATCTAATCTCTGATGAAAACTGAGTACAATGTGGCTTCTACTGAACAAATCTTTTAATAACCATTGCACTTCTCAGCTGAGGCCAGACTTTTAGTACTTTTAGTAGAACAGTTGCTGAAATAGTAGGACCTACTGTCACTTTAGGCACTTTGTAATAAACCCCAAGGTCTTCAGCTGTTGCTCTGGGAGGGCACAGCTCCTTTATAAACCCAATGTCATATCTTCCACCCCATGTGGATGTCTTTGATACCCAAAGCTGTCTCAAACGTCACTACAGGCCTGTGTTTAGCAAGCCAAGTCCCAGGCTGAGCACATGCGAGTGTGAGACTCTGAACTGAACCCTCAGCATCTCCTCCCATGTGAGCAGAACTGAATAAAACCTTAAGGTACACTGAAACAGCTGAAGGTGATGAAGAAATCTACAGAACACCTAAACAGTGATGGGGGGACAACAGAATCAATGTCCCAGGGGGACCAGCACTCCAGTCACCCAGGAAAATTTATACAATTCACATTTTTCTATTTAAACTAACAAACACCACCACCACCATACCCTCCCCGGTTCATCATTTCAGAGTGAACTCAGTTTTACCTGGTTTGTGATCTTAGCAATTTAAGTAGCCATTTAAAAGCTTAATTAATATTAACAAAAAAAACCCAACAAACAAACAAACAAACAAAAACAACCAAAAAACCCAAAACCTACATAATATTAAGGTGCAAAAGGAACATTTACTGCCCTTGGATGTGAACTGTGCTACTGCATTTAAATGATATTGTCTTGTGTATTACACTGTTTAAGACAGCAAAATAAAAGACTGGTCTGAAAGAACTTGACAGATTAATATGCAACATGCCTAAAAGTGACCTTTTCTCTTCTTTATACAAGGAAATAGACAGTTTCTCCTTGTCCATTGTGCTCATTTGTAATATAGACTGATACACGTGAACCACGCCAGGAAACAATGACATTAGTGTCAGCATATACAAATGCATCCAAGCCAACACAAGTGGTCAATGAGGAAACAATCCTGGAGAGGTAAATCCTCGGAACTATATTCAGTTCTTCATACAGCCTTGCATACAGAATTTGGCTGCAATTAGCAGAGATATTCTAGGCATTTCATATCTTTTTTTTTTTTTTTTTTTTTTTTAATGACAGTACACAAGCAGAGATTTATCAGTGTTGCTGAGCCAGATTGCAGCCCTTAACCAGGAACTAGTCTCACTAATGTCAAAGGGCTGATGGATGTCTTCAACAGCAGCAAAGAGTTCACAGCCTTGCCCACAGAAATAGGCTCTTAAATCAGAGCATGTTCTTATCTTTGAAGCCTGAGTAGCCATTGACTCTTGGGCTGTTCCTGCCCATCAGCTGAGAGCTATCGGGGTCTGCAGTTAGCCCTTACAATTACAGTTCTCAGGAGTATTTCCCCTGCTGTCATCAAATCTGTCAGAGATTACTGTTCTGTCCTTTATAAGGCCATGGAGCTGGTAATTGCTCTCATGCTGACTGCAGAGGCATGGGTGAAGATTGCTCCAACATGAGGCAGAGCAGCTCAGCAGAATACTGCTCTGCTGGAGTATTGGACACCAAAGTAAGGTTAAAGTATTTCCTGACAGGGATTTACTTGCCAGTGCACCAAGAGTACAGCCTGCCTGCCAGTCCATTCACCTGAACACCCACCTGCCTGTTTCCAACTCTTGTCTGCATTTGAATCATGAATCCTTTAGGGAACAGCATAATATTCTTCCCCTCTTTATACAGCTGAGAAGCACAAAGCTCTAAAACCCACACAAATTCAAATGCTGAATGCAGACGATAATTTGTGAACATGTGCTTCTTCAGTATAATAATTGGGAGTAAAATTGAAGTAACTTGAACCTGTCACACATTGTGGAGAAAAGGGTATTTGTTTTCAGATCACTGCATCTTTCCATGAACTCTACCAATTTAAAATGTCAGCCTCCAGAGTTAAGTCCTCTACAGAAACCTTTCAGTGTGTAATTCCACTCTTGCAAGTTATAGTTTGGGAGTTTGTGAACCAGGGTCACTTTATTCTGCTGAATACAGCTAAAAATCATAACGAAGTATTGGAGTGTTACTGCAGTCTTGCTCAATTATTTTGTATTTCTTGCAGCAAAGCTTAGTGAATCATGTAAAAACACATTGTTTTGTTTTGCTTTGGAAGAACACACTTATTACTGAATTATGTGTGCATAAAATATGTTGGAAACCAACTTGTTATTCTGCAATGGGATTCCATTTTTGATGGGAGCTTCTAGGGACTGCGCTAATACTGGTAATAAATAACAGGAACAAACCCAGTACACAAACTAAGCTACACCACTGGTTTTAGAGTCACAAAAACATCTTAAGGGAGATGAAGTACCTTCATGTATGTTCAATTGTTTGCTCTCTCCTGTTATTGTAAGTTAATAAAAATGACTCTTTCAATTAGGAATTGGACTGAGTCCACCAACTCATGTCACAATACAATCTCCTCACAATGATGGAGAACACCAGATGACTGTCAGATATTGGCTGCTTTGTTAATAGAGGGATGAAGAGTCAGCATTCCCTTCATCCTAACTTGCAGGATCTCAAATGTAAAAATGGAGATGAATGAAGTAAACTAGTGTGTTCATTTTTTTTTTTCTTCTGAAGGAATTTATTTTTCTAATAGTCAAAACAATAATCAGTTTCATTTCATGTAAAATACATCCACAATAGCCAAATAAATTTGATATAATAGACTCAACGATGCTTAATAGACATTCAATATTTGTGTGGGTTTCATTGCATATCACACTGTTAGAGCAAGGATTTGTTCTAATGAAATCTAGTTCCCCTGATATTGTTGGTTTCCTTTATACTAAACCCACTTGAATTCTGATTTTGCAAATCCTGTTCACATCAATAATGCCTAGATCTGAATGGTTTCCATATGAAGAAAGAGCAAATGCATTAGGATTCTTAAGCTTGGGAAAGAGATGACTGATAGGGGGAAATAACAGAGGGCTTTAAGTCATAAACTATATAAAAAATGTGAACAGAGAGTGAATATTCACTCCATCTCATAGCACAAGAACTAGCAGACATATAATGAAAGCATTAAAGGAGTAAGTTATATGCAGAAGTGAAGTATTTTTTTCCACACAACACATAATTACATTATAGAGCTCATGACCACAGGATTTCATGGAGGTCAAAAATATACACACATGTAAAAAAGAACAAATTAATGGAGGGTAAATCAAATAGTGTTATTAAACTTGACTTGCCAGAAAGAAATTCTGGATCAGGAAGTTCTGAAACCACTGATTACTGGAAAATTTGCCAGACCAAGACATTTTTGTACATGCCTTTGTTTCTTTCCTCTTTGCCTACAAGTCTGCTACTGCCCGGTCTCAGAGATAAGATGGTAGGTGTGAAGAATCATGGTCTGATAGGTCTTTTCCCCTCTACTCTTAATGTCCCATAGGACGGAAGTCACGTCATCCATCAGACTTGGATAGCTACAGCGTAAATGCCTATGTGCAAGTCCTCGTCATAGTCAGATAGCAGAAACAGCCACTCCTAGAGTACAGAAGTTTGGACTGTTTCAGGTATCTGTGTCAGGGAGGAGTTAATCGAATTGTAAACTTACATAATTCTACCCCCCAACCCTAAAGAAAATATAGACATCTACCACAAATTAGGGTGTCTATTCCATAGGTTAGGTCAGATATGTATGACCTAACTATAGTCCTATTACTATAGCCTTATGTAGCTTATAATGACAAGATTTTTCCTCTAGCCCTCATATTTGTTCCTTATTTTGCATTCAGTCCAGCAGAGTAAGGTACTACAGAAAACGGAAGAAAAAGATCTGTCTCAACCTATTTTTCTTCATCAAAAGCATCATAAAGAACAGTTCATAATCTGGCCCAATTTTTATAAAACATCTAACACACAGGCTTCAGTCCCACTGAAATTATTAGATTTAAGAATGTGTTTAAGATCTTTGCTGAACTGGGACCAGAGTGAAATATGGTAGAATGAAAGCCACCAAAATGTCTGAGACATTGAAATATAGTTTGGTTCCATTAACAGCACGTTTCTGTTTCAAGTAGAGTTGATCTGACAAAGAGAAGCAAAATTACTCCAGTATATAAAAAAGGTTTCCACTGTGCTGTTAAATTCTGATATAAATT
>NW_020799092.1:74407341-74527111 GCF_003259725.1 Athene cunicularia
AAAATTACTAGTCTTGTTAAGCATGTGAATCTGTAATGTCTGAGAATCATTCTTGCTTATCTGTATGTCTTCACCTAAATAATACTTCCAAAAGTCAATTCTTACATTTACTCAAGGCACTGAACTTGCAAAGCATAAAACTTCTAAACTGGGAATCTCGGTATTTCTGAGATCATCAGCAAAGATTGGTTTGCAAGCCTAGCTGAAGTTTTGATTTGCTTCAGTGCCATACAACAGTTCAGCTTTTAAAGCCTCAAATTGCTTTTTTAGTACATTTAATTAAACTTCTAAGACTGCTTGGAAAGCTTAAATTCCACTTGTTGCAATCAGCAGCATGGTGATTATTTATAATTTCATGAAGATTGTTTCCATCTGTACTTCAGAGCAATTAGGGAGTTTATTCATAATTCATTAATGTTAAAGACATGTACATAAAACATGATTCTGTGCTCTGACTTGATGTGCTACGATTTAATGACATGTAAGAATACCTGACAATTAACCATGTTTAAACAAACATGGTTATACAAGCAGAATCAGAATTAGAAGCTAGCATTCGAGTATAGCTTCATGGCTCTGGGTTTTGTTTGATTTTGCAACATATAAGCAAAGCAATGCCTTTTTGAAGGCTAACCATTCTTTTGTGATATAACTATTCTTTTGTGATATAGATTTAAGGCAGTTTCTAAGTATTAGAAAGGCAGAATGCAGGGAAAGGGTGAGAAAGAAGAAGGGTAGGTTAAATCACCTCTTCCTGTCCAGGAATTCTTGTAACTTTTGAAGACTCCCAAAACTGGAAACAATCAGCAGGAAGAGTTGAGGAATATGGATCTAGTCTAGTCTGGTATTTCCTGTGTTCTTTGACAACCACCAACTGTGATGCAGAGATAATCCACACTTACAGTAAACCAGTTACTGCAGTTAAATACCAGTGAAAATACAGGTAGACATCAATGCAGAAGAAAAAGTCAGATACTTTGATCAAGATTAAATAAACAATCTTTATAATATAGTCTTGGATTTTTTTAAAAAAATCAACTATCAAAAAAACTTGAAATATTATTTAAAGTATGATCTCACCTGTAATGCACTTTCTCTGTAGTCATCTTCAGGAAAATAAATCAGATGGAGTGCAAAAATCAAAGACTGAGCACTTAAGTCAACATTGAAATGAGTTGCAAGAGAGCTAAATGTCAGCTGTTTGTAGACACCGCACTTATGGCACAACTCCTTAACTAGATGCTCCTCTTATCTGTTTGTAAAGAACAATGTATAGGTTAAAATATATATCAAGCTTCTTGAAGAAAGCAATAGCAAATGTTAGAATTTATCAACTTTGATTTTGCCAGATTTTGCTTGCAGTGTCCTCTGACGTGTTGGTGGCATCAGATAAATCCTTCTCATCCCTCACATTGCAGAGCTTCTACTTGCTTGGTTTGGGGCAGTCTGGGACAATTTAGCAAAGGACACAAAGTTTTGTAAAGTTTCTTTCAAGCCAACTGCAATGAAAGAGAGAGGTTAGACACTTAGCTTGCTGAATCAGTGTTGGGACACAAATCAAGATGCACGTTAGGGCAGATGCCACAAGCAAGCATCTAGAGACAATCACAGGTGCTGACACTTAACAAGCTTCAGAGAATCCCAGTTCAGAATGGGGAATAAAGTCAGTATAGACTGATCAGTATCAAATCTGTGAGCTGGAGAGAACCTTTACTAGCACTCCTTTCAACCTTAAATATAATTTTCTACCATGGTGATACATTACCACAGTGTTCACACCAAACTAGAAAGCTGAAAACTCATCTTAGTCACTAAGTTGGAAGCTTGGGTTTAATAAAATTTACCTCTCGTGTGATTAGTGCCTATCCCTGAGGCATATCTCTAAATTCTTAATTGTAATAACTTTGAAAATGTCAGGATTCTACACAATCATACTAAGTGCATAGAAATCCAGAAATTTATGTGTATGTGTTATATATTAACATGATTTGCACTGTGATCTGTTCATCCTGGATTTCTCTGATATGGGTGAAACATGTAATTTGTTTCCATAGTATAGACTAACAGCACAAATGAAGTTCTTATGTTCTATCTATCTTATACAATAGAATAACATGCATGTCAAAATATTTAAACATAATCAGACACGGGTCCTTACCCAAATCCAAATCATTGCTAAAGTTTTGGAAAGTATTAATGGTTTATCTTTCTGAAGCTCCAAAACCAGTCCAAATCTTTATCTGAACTCATCCCATCATGTATATCTTTGAGTTTAATGTAACACAGACAAGAATAGTGAGATTATTTGCTGATATAAATCAAAATGGTAGAGACATGGTCTCAAAGCCCATCTCACAAAAACTCAGCAAAATTATTTTGTGTCCAAGTACACATTTTACACTAGGTAGCTGTTGCGCATGAAAAAAAAAAAAAATAAAAAAATTGTCACAGTTTTTCACTAAAAAGATATGTTATAGCAATTCCTGTAGATTAAAAATGCAAAATAAGGATGCATAAGGATTATTAAATGTCAAATACTTTTTTTGGGCACTTCAGAATTACAAATTGATGGTAAATTTGGAAAAAAAAAAATAAGACTGATATAAATTAACTCAGGAGCTAAAAGAATTGATTACAGAGATGGGCTGAAATATTTAAATATGTACAGCTTGTACGGATTATTGCAAAGTAAATAAAGCTTACTTTCCAACAGTTGGAAATCATTAAGACAGCAAAAGCAAATTATTTTATGTTGTATTAGAAAATAATCCTTAAGAATTCCTTTATTAATTTGCAGAGACTTTAGGCGAACAATAACTATACTGTGAGTTTGTAGTATATCACTTAAGAAATTGTTCCTGAGTCTAAGACTGACCTTAATTCAACAGTTAATGACACGCTGCTGAGAACAACCCCCCATTGGTAGAAACCAGAATAGATGTGTCTCTTTTTTGTTTTCTTCCATCCTTCTGGTCAAACAGAGCAAACTCTCTGCCTGACTCCTACTCCAGTAGTCCCGTGAGTGTTGGAGGTCAAACACGTGTTTCTCCCTGTTTCCATCCAGTCATAGCTGCATGTTAGTTATAGCACGTGGGTATGCAACCCAGGTGATACAACATAAAATGGCAGTCACTGTTTGGCACTGTGTAAAGTCAGTGGGTCAAGGCTCAATTTTTTTCTTTTTTCATGTAATTTCTCGGCTGCCACAATTGTATATTTTCTCTGGCTGCTACATAACCTGGACATACTGATTTAATGACTTTTCCTAAGAGCAAAATCCACTGTTATATTCAGAAAAATGGTTATATATTTAAAGTTTCCTTACATCAATATTATGACAGTACCCACATTGTTTTATAGCCCCATGCTGACAAGCCATTAAATTTGTTTACATAAGAGCATGGCTTAAGTTGGAATTTGGAGTTGGATTTCAAATACCCCAATATCCACAGATGTTAGGAGAGGGGTCCTTGGCTTAGATTACTGAGGAACAGTAGAAAATTTGGATCTGGATCTAAGTATGATTTTGGATTTATGCCAGTCTCGAGGTGTTTTGCATCAGAAGCTTAAAATGGGGTTCTTCCAGAACGGGGGTGCCCTATTTAAAGGATGCTATGTTTTTAAGTCAAAATGACATTGCATAGTGGTCAAATACCTGCTGAACAGTGGAAATTCTTAGGGTCTCGTACCTCATTTTTCAGCCTGTTCTACATATTTTGAGGAAAAACAATTTCTTTTACTTCAGTGAACTTTCTCTTGATATACCATATTGTGACAAGAGTTAAGGGCTCTATGAGAGATTTGGCTTCAGTTTCTGGTCCTGTCACAGATGCTCCTCTGAGACACTGTCAAGCTACATCAGGATGTCTAGTCTCATTGTGAAAGAAGAATAATTCTATTATAGGTCCCCACAGTTTGGTGAAGATTGACATTTGCATGGTAAAGTTATCCTTGCCCACAGAGACAAGTACTGCAGAAGGGGACTCTATCATGAACATGTCTACACTGAAATCTGGCAAGGTAACAGGCAAATCGTTATGTCCAGGGCTTAAGTAGCTCAGGCTAATACTGCAGGCATGCAGCTAGGCAGCTTTTAGACACAAGCTTGCTTGCAATCTGCCTGTTCTGCCAAGGCTTAAGGCAGGCAGAGCTGGCTTGGTTTGTCTGCAACTACCAGCATGCTTTAAATGAGCACCAAGGGTGACATTTATCCTTACAGTGTTTCAGTCAAGTAGCATAATTAAAACAAGAACAAAACCCCCACCCCCAAAACCTCAAACCATCTACAAGAGTAGGATTTTTTTTTTTTTTTAAATTTTTGTCAAAAAAGTGTCACTCAGTGACAAATCTCAAGCATGTCAGGATAAACTCTAAATAAAGTACTGCATTTCTTTCATGGAGAAAATAATCAGTGTTGGTTTGTATTTCTCACTTTGGAAAGCGTGTCCATCTGATGTCCAGCAACTACACATCAAAGACATCCCCCATGAACCTTTTTTTCATATGGCTACATGTGTGGTATTATAGAGATGAATAGGCCAGATCCTAAGTGGGACACAGTGCATTAAAATGTACTCTGTGAACAGAGACTTATGGAAGATCAGAAGACTTTATAAAATAAATAATGTACATTTCACAAATATATACAACGTACAGACTATTTACCAAGAAACTTGAAACGGCTGTTGTGGAAATGTTCCAGTTTGTCCAGCAATCTGGTTGTCAGGTTTTTAAAAAGACCCAATATATATGGCACAGATGAAAATGGACTAAATATATTTTTTTCCAGAAGGAGGAGGATAGTAGCAGCAAATATACTTTATAAAGCAATTAACAAACACTCTTTTAACTGGCAAGTTCTTCCAAGTAACTTTACAGGGAAAAAAATAAAAAGACATCTAATTTGGAAACATAATTGCAATGCACACATGCATAATTCTATTTTAAAACAGGCCTGCATAATCAACAGCAATGTAATATAGAGACTCCCAACTAATCTCTAAATTATCTAGCTCAGGTCATGGCAGCAGCCATTAACCTGTGCTAAGGGACAGGGGTGCCAGAGCTGGGTCCCTTCCTCTAACCATACCAGACTTCTGAGGAAAAACAGAGCTTGTCTGCACAATTTTTCAATTTCCTATTAAAAATTAGAGTAAAAAGTTGCGTGATGACAACAATACTGAATCTATACGCTATGTATGTGTCTTGACAATTCCTCTGATTTTTCTTTACTGCTCTCCATGGCTATAGTTTAACCTTTTTTTTTTTTTTTTTTTTTTTTTTTGGGTATATCAGATAGTAAAGTCACCCCAAATGTGGAGCTTCTGCTGACCTCAAAATTATAGATCTGTAAAAATATCCTGTTATTTTCTGCACCTTAGCAACACTAAGAAAAATGCATAGTGGAGGGAGAAAGCAGAAAAGGCAATGAGATTTGGAGGAAATAGAGGTAAATTTTTAAAATAGCAGAATACGTCTTTACAAGGTTCTCTCAGTGAAGTAACACTGCTCCAAGATAACAAAATATTTTGCTTGGAAATGGAAGAAAATTGAGGAAAAAGGCTTTAAAAATATCTTAAACATGAAAAACAATTTAAATGAAAGTAAAAATATACCTCCCACCTCAAACAAACATTTCAAATGATTGACTTAAAATTTCAAATTTTCCTTAGTTGTAATGACACAATTTTTGGACAATGCCTGTTTTGGTAAGACTTTAATTTTCTTCGTTTTCTCCCTTCTAAGACTTGCAGGGTGGGTTTTTTTCCTAGTTTTAGCAACTTTTCACAGACACTGCATTTAGGCTATCAGTATATTTGATGGGTCTCTCACAAATTTAAACCTTTTGGGAGAGAATATATTTAACTTTGTTACTATAGTCTACAAGATAAACATGATTTAAATTAACTGTACAGATACATTGGATAATCAAAGGAAGAAGACATGTTCTGTAAAACTACTACTTATTCTAAAAGAGCTACTCCTAAGATGACTTGCTCATATATGAACCTCTACGTCAAATTTATGTGAGATGAAAACCAGTCTTAAAGGTAAAACTCCCTGTTCATTAATCACAACTGAGTATCAGTCTCTTGGGAATGACACCACGTGTTGTTAATTGGCTAATCTAATCAACCCTGTCCAATAGCACTGATTCACAGTAGCTGAGGATCTGACTCATTCTCTTTAACATGAAATCCCTCCATGCCTGAAGTCTTCTGAACAACTGCAAGTATGACATAATTTTGTTTCTCTGGAACAGCTGAGGTTTCTTTTCTGCTTGGAATGCTAAACCTTTGAATACTTTGTTGTTGGGTTTGGGATTATGGACAACACAGAGGGATCAGTTATCACTTTAATAATTCATCCTAATTCTTGTCCAGGGAAAGCTGATAGTTCCAGTGCTAACTCACTGAATTTGCATTTGCATGTCATGTATTTTTCAGTTAACCCTTGGCAGGAAACTCCTAAATGAGTAAAGAAATGGTGTTTAGAAATGGGCCAACTAAGTATCCCTTAGGTGATACTTCTGTGTCTCCAACAGCTTCCAGATGGACACCTCAAGAAAGCTTGTGTTCCTATTTTCATGCTATCAAATCCACAAACATTGCTTCAGTGTCAGAGGGTATGTTTAACTGTTGCGATGTAAAAAAATCAAGTGACCAAACAGCTTTAGCAAAGATACAGAGACACCACACTCAGAGCCAAAATTTGGTCTCAGGCTTCTGTAAACTTCAGGTACAACAATATATCCTTAAACTTATTCTTTTGCTTTTTCTTTAAGACTTTGGTTTTAACTGTACAGTCATAAGAAATCCAGAATTCATGGTGTGAAGAGTTAAGAAAGAAACATAATCTGAAAAAAGAAAAGGTCATATTTTCATAATGCTATTATAGTCCAAGTCATAATACATTCCATATGGACTTTTGGAAAAATATATCACCACTAAAACTCAAAATAGCCAAATAGAAAAAGTGGACTATGGGGTGTTAGTGAAAACACCACTTAACAGTTAGGGACCAGGTTTGATCTCTGATATGATTTGTGACATTTATGGACCTGCACAGTAGCTCTTGTTCAGCACTACACAATAAAACACACCTGGATGTCTGACAATAGGGTTTGTCCTCAGGCATGAAAAACAAGACACCTATTTCCCCCAAATGTTTGCATTTCTTCCTGACAGTGTATTTTTTCAGAAAATTGCTCTGATAAATACACAGTCACTTTCACAGAAAATTCAATTTTCCCCTCCAGTGAGTGCACATTCCTGAAAGAAGTTGACATAGCTAAAGTATGAGATAGATTATTTGCAAATGTTTATCTATTAAGAAACAAAGAATACAGGATTTTCAAAGTAATACATGATAGACAGCTGTGTCATAAAAACATATACAAATATATACATTCATTGAGTCAGTTAAAAAAATAGCCTTTTTTTACACTAGTGATTCACAAGGAAATTACACTTGTGTGCTGTTATATACATTACAGAATTAAGTATTTAGCATGGCTTATATATGTTAACAGTATATGAGATTAAGGGGGGAAAAAAAAGTTTCAAAGAAGTGAGAAATATGTCTTGTTTCCTGTTGTTAAAAGTGGAAAACTGTCACTAATTCAAGTCTTTCAACCCAGCCTTAGACTTTTTTTACATTTCTTCCTCTGGCTTAACTTGCTATTCAGTTTGGTGATTTTATTGCTTAATTTATGCTTTCATTAATTACACAGTGATATAGTTATCATGGGCCAGATTCAACAGAGATGTAAACCAGTGTAATCAGTAGCATTATAGCAGCTTGTATTTGGCTGCTTGTGATCACACTAAAGGTTGCCCTCAAAGTAGGTTGAAGAAAACCCTGCTAGCCAAAATACATATTTTTCTAGGAGTGATGTTAAAAAATTAAGGAAACTCCAGTCTGGAAATGTTTTTATTTCTGCATATGTTTGGCATGTCTTTCCTTCTACCTTCTCTCCTCTTGCAACCTATCACTGCATAACATCTCAGAACGAAACATTAAAACAGTTCAAGCATATTTCAATATGTAATATGTAGCCATTGGAAAAAAATGGATGTGAAAGCATTTTCATTTTCTCTCTACTCAGTGTGACTTTCTCCTCTAAATGCATGTTTTCAGAATATAATTATGAGGGTAAATTCATACCATATTCTGTTAATAGTTATCTAGTACAAACTCCATAGACTTTGAGAGGGCACATTCAATGGAAAGAAAGATATATGAAATATCACAATATTATAAGTGAAGTAGTATGCATATGTAGAAGACACTTTTCCTCTCTCTGTTTAAATTCCGTTTTGAAAAAAGGGGCGTGCTCTATAGGAAATAAAAATGTGGGTCTATAGAAAACAGTGTCAAGAGTTTTACACAAGACAAACCGTCCTCTGTAGAAGCCTGAATTCTCATCTTGACTTTTCCAATAACCTTGAGTCGTGCTGACAGAGTTAAAATTCAAATGTACCTTTTAAGTCTGAAAATGTTTGGTTTAATTTTCATTTTTTCTTTCCATCTCTTTTTCCCAGGAGTATCAGAACCATTACAAAAAAATGGGAGCTGTTTTGAAGGAAAGTGTGCTGCTTGTAGCAGCCTGAGGACCACATTTTCAGTTAAGACAAAATGCAAATCCTCTGTCAATAGAGATGTATTCATTCACATGGACTGAATAGTTGGTCCTTCCACGAGTATTTAAAGACAACCTGGTAAGACATCGTGTGAAAGTGTTCTACCATGGCTAGTGCAAGGCCATACATTTAATACGTGCCCTCACAGTTGTCTCCACTGAAACAGCTCCCACCAATTTTAATGCAAACTCTGTGTGTCAGATCTGGATATTGCACTGCTGCCAGTAAATACAACAGAGAAGGGTCAGTCTGCAATACTGCTTAGTATAAATCCTCCAGTCATTTTCCATCTCTCAGCATTGTTTCCATCTGTCTATTGAAGATAACATTCATAATCTCAAATACTTGTGGATAATAGATAATGGATAGGTTTTGGTCACAGATTAATGTTTCGGATTACAAAATGACAGAATTTAAGGTAAAGATAGCAAGTTATCTTACATTTTTACAGAAAACCACAACTAACAGAAGAATATGAAAATGTCTCATGAGTTTGTATATGTTGGGTTACTGAACAATCCCTCCCAAGTGTAGAATTTCATTCAACTTTTTGAAATAAAATTCAAGAAAAAATAACATACCTGGACTGATTTCTGATAAGGTAGAAATTATAAATGGTTATTTACTTTTAGAATTCCCCTGAGGGAAGCAGATAGTTCCTTTTTTTTTTTCCTTTTCTTTAAAAGTTTCTCACTGGAAAGTATGCAATAAGTTTGAATGGGTCTTGATGTTTGTTGGTCACGCATCTCAGAAAAAAAAAAAAAAAAGCATAATTTAAAAAGCAGAAATAATATTTCCTTTTCTGTATTAGGGTGTGGGTCCATTTGTTTTGCCTCATTTTGTTATGGGAAAGAAAAATGAAGGTGACACAGTAGAATAGGGACCTTAACAAACCAAGCCAATACTGGCAACTGAAATAAAAGGATAAAATGAATGGAAATGAAAGGTCTACAGAAAAAAAAAAAAAAAAAAAAAAAAAAAAAAAAAAAGGAGCTGTTTTGAAGCAAAAGGTTATGCAATAAATATATCTGTTCTGTGACCACAAAGGCTATTTGTAAATGTGGGGGGAAAAAATAAGAAACCTAGTTTGTTCTGTTATTAGGAGTTGGTGATCACTAATTAAAAACATTCTGTGAATCCAGACATCAGCCACCTTTGAGGAAGGCAGAGCTTAGAAATCTGGGTTTGGGTTTGTTCTGTTTTTTCCTGAGAATGAAAAAATTGTAATGTAGTTTGGAGATCCAAAAAGGCATTGCAATAAATTCTAGAGCTGTTCTGGTGCTCTTACAGAGGCAATAGACTAGGAGAAGAAATGAATGAATGGATGGCTTTAAATTCTGTGGTGACTCAGATGGAAAGTCAAACACCGAGGCTCAATAGTTAGTCAGTGACTTGGAAAAATATGGAGCAATAGTTTGAAGCCAATAATCTTTGTCCACTGTTTACAGGAAACTTTGTGGCAAAGCTTACAATAGTGTTCAGCTTTCATTCTGTAACTACTTGACTGCTCTTCCCCACACCTTTTCCACTTCCTCACCCTCTTTCTTCCCTGTGAAGCTTTCCCTGTGCTACTGACTTGGCAGCTGCCGCACTGCATCAGCCAGCGGAGGCACCCCAGACAGGGGCTGCTCCTAAATTAGGCAAGGAGCCGCTCTGACACCAAGATGGTCTGGGATACAGGGTATAGACTGGCTTTGTAGAAACATCTTCTGGATCCCACATCTTAGCTGCAATGAGTCCAAGCTGGCCTTGGATGAAATGTTAACACACAGGACCCGATTCTTAGCTTGTGTAAGTTGGCAAAAGCACATCGACATCAGTGGATCTACAGTGATTTAAACCAGCTGAGTATCTGACAGGGCTTTTAGTTTATCTCCCTTAAATTGTGCTTGGTTTAATCATCATGCGTGATACGTCAATACGTATTAGATGAACTGGTTTTAACTGGATGAGGAGATAACCAGCTGGTAACCATGAGAATGCAAAGTCAGGTTCCCGGAGAGCTGTACTTTCAAGGCACCCTCACTCCTGCTGCACATCAATTTCATTTTAAATCCTTTTATACTTCACATACACAGAGCAGTGAAAAAAAAGGATTAAAAACTGTGTCTGCATTTATTAGATTCTGGTGTCATTTGGGATATTTTCTGACTGCATCCAAATAGTTTTTCCAACTACCTTGGCCCATTTCTGCAGCAGAAGAGCCATGTTCTTCTAATCCAGGAATTCGTTACTGCATGTTTACTGTTGAACTAATTTAATGTCGTTCTAGAAATATTTTTCTCCTCTTGAGATGCCTGCCTCAACCTGGAGAAAGAATCAGTGATTTGCTAATGGTACAGCACATAAAATTCTTTTTTTGCTGATCTTTACCTTGTAAGATGTATTACAGCTGTAGCTCTTGCTGTAGCTGTATTATTTAATGCAAAATGAATGATACCCATGTAAATGTATGTTATTCATTTTAATGGGGACCAGAAGATTTACACTGTGATTTAAAAGTGTTTTTATTGCAAGTCAACATTTAGAAATCTTCAACAAAGTGTTCAAATATATTAAAAATACACAACTAAGTATGATTAGAGTCATCCTCCATGCAAGAAGACAGATGCAGTGTATGGAACCTGGGCTGGTGAAGGGGTGAGACACCTCCAAGTTAGGTGTCTGTCCCCAGGAGACAGATCACAGTAACCTGAATCAGGTACGAAGTTTGTGTATGCAGATCATGGGAGAATGTGGTGTCTCATTAGAGCAATCCAGGACCTACACATTAAAAGGAAAGATACCCATGATCAGCCTATCAAAACCATCAATCACAAGTGTGGACGTGGATGGTTCTCCACCATGCAGTTTTTTGTCTGTCAGAGATAGGATGGAGATGTTTGTATTCACTTGAAATCTCAGCTGCATGAAAATGTTATCTGGGGAAAAAAAAAATAAAATCAGGCCTACTTTTTTAAAATTATGCCATGCCAGCATTATGCCAACATTTTTATAACTGCTGAGCATTAAGACAACCCTCCAACAGAAGGGAGGACCTTATAGTTTCATACTTTCTTTCACCTCGGAGGATTCCAGCTTACATCTGATTTCAATTTCCTGCTCTGTTAGCTGTTTATGCAGTTTACATTAAACAGTCATTGGAATTAAAAAAAGAAAAAAAAAAAGAAAAAAAAAATAAGAAGAAGAAAGAAGCACAGAGTTTAGAAACTAGGTTTTCACCATGCCACAAACTGCTGTAATACCAAGTTACTTCCATTTCGCTTGTGCTTGTCATTGGCCTGTGAATTGCATACCAGGACAGCTGGAAAACAATGGTTAATCCCTTCCAAAATAGTTAATCTCTCTGCGCATAAGGCAGTCTTCTGAAAAGGAGTTTTGAATCCCTAATGCTAAACCAGACCTGGACCTCAAGTATTTTACTTGCTAGGAAGGAAACTAATCCTTGTGAGGAAGCAAACTAACCCTTGTGCAGGCATCATGTTCTCCTCAGGAGCACTTTAGAAGAAAGATCCATCCCAGCTGAAGAGAAGACATGATGATGCTTTAGACTCCAATTTCTGTATTCCATTTAACAACTGTTTAATGTAAAATACTTAAACAGGGACCAAGGCAGAAAAGAAAATAAAATTATTCATTTTCAACTGAAAGACTAAATGTTTTTTACTGTTTTGCTTGCTAATCTAATAAATCCTTCATTCCTTTGCTTAATAGCGTAGTACTAAAGGGAGGGACGCAGGAGTGTCTGTCTGTTCCCAGCTCAGCCCCAGAGTTAAGGAACTTCCCTAGGACGAAGAATTTCTGAATTTGGACCCTTTCAGACTGAACAGGAAATGAAACCCAGTTCTGCAAATTCTGCAGACAGTGCTCTAACCATTAAGGTATGACATAAACACTGATTGACACCTTTCTGGTAGTCACATTTTAAAAGAAAGTGGTGGCAAGAAGGGAGTTGGGGATCTTAACACCAATGGCTCATCTCAGAAAACATATTTGCAGGAACTTCCATTTTTCTAGATCACAATTAATGAACAATACTGCTCCATCCTGCCAAAGCAAACAAGTAGGGGAACACATTTTAGATTTATAGCAATATAATGAAGACACCTTGGAAGGAAGAACCAGTAAGGATTTTGTCACCTGGCTCTAGTTAAAAAGCATGTTTTTCAGAGTCCAAATTCCACTTCAGAGTGCTAATTCTTTCTCCAGAGCCCTTTTTTCTTCTTTTACCTTCAAAGTCTGATTAATTTTTACCCCTTTTCCTTTTGCCTGAGGAAAGTAGAAAAAAATGTTTCACTTCAGTGATGCAGATGATTGCATGAGTCTCGGGCTAACAGTGAAACGGAACTAGAGAAGCAATTTATGTAAAAATGCACGGGAGTTAAACAGTGAAGGTACCACTCGATACACCTGGGATTCCTGGGTGCAAAACCAATACTGGCCTGATTTTCTTAGCAATTCAGGTAGACAAGCTCAACATTTTTTAAAATGTAGCTGACAAGTTAGCTGCCTAAGCATGTCTGCAGGCATCATTTTTTAAAAATCTGGCATTCCTGTGTAAACTAATGAATCACATTTATCACTGGAAAAATATTTTGCTGTCAAATTGGAAACATAAAGAAGAATTTTTTTCCTTTCCAGCCTTTAAAGGATTGCATGTATCTGTTGTTAGGGAAACTAAAAGAATCACAGACTCACAAAACTAGTTGAGGTTGGAAAGGACTTCTGGAGATCATCTTGTTCAAACCCCTGCTCAAAACAGGTTGCTCGGGCCTATGTCTACTCAGGGTTTGAATATCATCAAGGATGGAGATTCCACAGTTTCTCTGAGCATTTTGTTCCAATGTTCAACCACTCTCAAAGAAAAAGGTTTTTTTTTCTTACATTTAAATGGAATTTCCTGTATTTCAGTTTGCGTCCATGGCCTCTTGTCTGTTTGGGAAGAGTCTGGCTCCCTCTTCTTTACAACCCCCTTTCACCTCCTCAGATATTTATACATACTGATAAGATCCCCCCGAGCCTTCTCTTCTCCAAGCCGAACATTCCCAGCTCTCTCAGCTTCCAGTACCTTAATCCTCTTCATGGCCCTTTGTTGGACTGGTTCCAGTAAGTCCATGTCTGTCTTATACTGGAGAGCACAGAATGGAATCCAGCAGCCCAGACGTGTCTCATCAATGGTGAGTAGAGGTGAAGGATCACCTCCCTCAGTCTTCTGGAAATAATTTGCCTAATACAGCCCAGGATACCCTCTAGCTGCAGCATCAATGCTGGCACATGGTCAACTTGTCCACCAGGACCCCCAGTCCTTTTCTACAAAGCTGCTTTCCAGCTGGTCAGCCCCAGCCTGTGCTGGTGCCTGGGGTTATTCCTGCCCAGGGGCAGCTGAGGGCCAGTCGTTTGGAAGTTGCTGGTTGAACACCACAGGACTTAATTGACTGAAGACAATGCAGTGCAGCAAAGTCTTAATGTTCAGGCTTACAGAGGAGGAGGAGGTTAAATAGTAGACTGGGTGAAAAAAAAAAATAGTTTTACTTTAGAGAAATGAACAAATGATTGTAACTAGACAACTAATTATCCAATTACTGCCACCCTAATTTTAAGATCCCAGTGAGTGAAAGACTGGAGTATTAGACTAATAATGGAGGCCTTCTGATCCTTCAATCCGATGTCTTTTTGGAAAATATCCATTTCTTGTAAAGGAATTATCCAAAATCTTCAACAATACTTAATAAATAACTAAATGACACTTGGCAGATTTGACTGCACATGCTGCTGTTATCATAAGTTTATTTTAAGACTGGTAAATTAGCA
Source organism: Athene cunicularia (assembly GCF_003259725.1). Classification (NCBI taxonomy): domain Eukaryota; kingdom Metazoa; phylum Chordata; class Aves; order Strigiformes; family Strigidae; genus Athene; species Athene cunicularia. Next base: position 74,421,795 of record NW_020799092.1, read on the forward strand.
GATGTTTTAGATAGTTTGTCCTTTTAATCCCTCTCATTTAAATTCCCTATTCTCCAATGACTCATTAACATTCAAAATCCCATCTGCCCTTTTTTATATGAGGTTAATGAGATCCATATAAATGGATGTTATGTATTACTCTGAATTTTTGATTTTTATTTTTTTTTTAAGATTGATAATGGCACTCAGTCAATTCATTACCCATTCTGGAGTCCATAAGTGTTAATAATTTTTTACACAAAGGCAGAGCTATGTGGCATGTCTTAGAATTAGTCCAGTTAAGAATGAGATTTTAGAAACCAGATCCAGATATCAATCATTTCAAATTATTTCTCCCCACCCCTTTATTATTAACACAACACTGAAATGCTTTCTTATGAATTTTTCCATTAATCCAACTCCACTCTACACACAGATATAATACTGGGACTTGACAGCTGGCCTGTTGGAACCAATTGCTTAGACTCCTTGAGGGGAAAATAAACCTTTTAAAGAACCCTTGGATTTTACAAACAGGTTTTAAAAACAAAAGATCTATCAAATTTTGAGCCTAAGAGCTTTGCCAGTACAGCTTTCAACATTCAACTTCATTATCCTCTGTTTTACATCTGTACAGCTAAGAGAAAGTATGGGAGAGCTGTTGATAATGACAGATCACATTATTTTTGGAATAGTGTCATTGAGTCAGGGTGCTATTGAAAGTCTGAATTTATTATGCTCAAGGTGTAACGTTATTATTTATTTTTGACCCTAGATGCTAAAGTGATTCATACCACATTGTTTGTAAAGACTAGAGGCTCTGTTTAGTTGTTTCTACATAGGCACCTCATACAATCTGATATTTCACACATCAACCAAGATATGACACAATATTTTGTACTCCTGGAGAGTCATCTGTAACTGAGGAAGGAAGCCTCAGGGCTTCTCAATGACATGAGGTGCTTGAGTGCACAACCAAATCAAGCCTGAATTCAAAGCCAACTAAGAGCATTTCTCTGCAGGTTGTTGTGCTCTCAGAAATCAGATCTTGCTCTATTATATCGCACTGAGCACTTCAGCCTTTCAGCAGTAAGATGCTGGCATCCTGTTTTCCACCTCCTCCCAGCAAAAATGCTCAGAGTAGGCACAATTTATAATTCAACAAAACATTTTTTCAGTGGGTGCAGCCAAAGCAAAATAATTTCCTTCCTTATCTGCAGTGAAAACTCTGTGTCTCCACCTTATATCAAAAAGCAGTACAACACAAAATCTCTAACTGATCTAAAGTCACTATTAGATTATTTTTCATAATTTAGTGGCCAGTGCTGGTTTAGCTATACTGCTTCTTTCAACTGCAAAGAAATGATCGCCGTTTTTATACAACAGCAGTATTAACATTACAAGTAATGGTGTAGGAATAATTTCTGGGGCTGTCTTCGTAGCTGGTGTAACATGAGCCACAACAAGTTTAAAACATGTGAGGAACTGGCAACGATTGCAAAGGAGGACAGCATTCAGCAAAAAGGTGTGGTGAATTTTAGCCCCAAGAGGATCGCCTGAAAAGTTCATCCAAAAGCTTACATCAACATATGTGTAACTAAGGAGATCCTTGCAAACAAGTCATAAACCAGGCACAAAATCACCGTAAGTGAAAGAATAATATCGAAGAATAAATCGGATTACTAAACAGAAAGTGGGACAGGGGTACTATAAAACTCTGATAAAGACCTGTTGATGTGGGAACATTAAGAATCAACATTTATGAAAAGTCTGGAATGAGACTGTCTTTACTCACAAATGAATAAAATTAAAGTATATTCAAACATCAGAGGGATCCTCATAAATATGAAGTAGAAAGAAGGCGATAATTGGAACAAGTTTCGTTTAGTGGTTTGGTTCTTTCTGCTAACCCATTATTTAAATGTCAGCTAAAGGACTTCCTTTTCACTCTATTAGTCCATGTCTGCTTTATGTCCTTCTTGAGCAAAATCAGTGGACAAACTTCTCAACTGGTGTGAAGTTAGTATAGAGAAAATTAATTAAATGGGGATAAGCCAATTTAGATTACCGAAGATACTGCCTCATAGTAGCTTGCAATTATAATACACAGTATGAAAAAAAAAAAAAAAAAAAAAGAGGCACAAAAAGAATTTCTGCTTAGTCATGTTAAGGACTTAAACCAGCCCAAAATTAGCTATGCTGGTAAACCACAGTCCATACTGTTACAAAAATAGGCTAGATTAACCTAAACTCTAAATCCACATGTAATTGTTATTTGCAGAGTCATAACAAGTCCATCCTGACTATGAGTCTTGAGTTTAAAAAAACAAAAACTGCTTTTTCCCTCAGCTTCCACACTAAGCACATATACAAAACCTGCTGTGATTTGGCTCCTGATGGGAGCAGAAGGTTACAGCTCTGGAGCAGCCACGTCAGTATGCACCAGTAGCCGTGCTTCTTAGCAAGCGTTACAGGGACAGTAATTCTGCTCCAAGATGCCTGAGGTTCTGATGATGATGACTTTTGCAGATAAACTAACAAAAATTGTTTGCTGGCATATAGTCTAGATCTCCACAGATCTCTCAAAATGTTACGTACTTTTTTGTACCAATAGAGAAGTTGGACTTACATGACCTTTAGAAATGCTACTTTGCATCTCCCGGTTTGGCCCAGACAGAATAGATCTCTAATTCTTAATTGGTACTTATTCCTTTAGATTTTTATTTTTTTTTACCATAGTTTGCAATTATTTTGCTTCCATTTGGTTGTGTTTTATAGCCTACAAAAAATAACGATCTTTTTCACTACTATAAATGTCCTCATAACTTTTAAATAGGTACAAGCAAACAACTCACCTATTATGTACATCACACAAAATCCTATAAAATAAATAATGCCCTCAAGGTTTTTGCAGTAAATCAAGTACAAATGTTGGCTTCAAAAGTTTGTCTGCCAGTAAGAATGACTTCAATTATAATCTATTTTATGAGTTTTTACTCCAACTGAACTCTGTAGCATCACAAGAGATTTAAATGCTATAATCCCAGTAGATTTTGTAGAAACTTTGTTCAAACTGCTCATCAGAGAAGTATTCTTAAATTATCATCCACTATCTATGCTCTTGAACTAATAAAACAACTGTATATGTAATGTAAGAAGAGCTCATGACCAAAATAAAAATATAATTTCAATGTGTATAACACAATTACTTATAAAATGATATGGACTATCTTTAACAGTATAAATGAACCCTGTTCATCCCAGTGAATGCAATTTAGTTTCAATTTGTTCTAGATAACAATATTAGTATAAACAACAGAGGTTCATTGCATTACGTTTCAGGATCATTGGTATATATCTGAACTATAAAATATAGGAAGACGAGCCAAAAATGCTAAGTATCTACAGTGAGGTAGATATATTGTTTTCTGGATTATGATGCTCTTATAAAAGATGAGAAAATTCTGGTGTATTTCCAAGTTAGTGGGCGCTGTATGTACATATCAGAGCTTGTATGATATCAGAGACTAAAGCTGCTTTTTTATGTGCTTATTGTCTGTTGAGTCAACTCCAAAGACTGCAAATTAGCCGAAACAGTTTTGTCCAGAATGATAGTCTGATGAGAGCAGGCCTTCATCGTTATGAAACTTACTATGTTAAAAAAGTACATATAAACACAATTCACAGGAAATCAAGGAAGCTGTTGCTCAAGGCAAATGTATAGCTACAATATGCTGGACACATGAGGACAAACCTTTAAAAATAAATGATTTTTAAAGTTTTTATTTTCCAGACATATGCTAAGCTGCCCTTGGGACAGGAAGTCTTACAATATGGTCTATTCTATTTTAACATGTCTTACAATATGATCTATTCTATTTTAACCTCCCCCACTTGAGGATTTAGAGTAGGCTGTCCCCTCGTAGCAGTAATGTCTGTATGCCAGGAGACAGCCATCCCATGGGGAGATAACTTTGACAGAGTGACATAAAGCACACTTGGTGTTCAGTGACCCTTCAGGGCTGTTGTTTTTTGCCTCACCTTTCTGTAGCTCTCCTCCTTTTTGGCTGTCGTTGTCATTCCCAGCCCCTTGCTGGAACAGCTTGTCAAGGGATTTCCTGTGGTACAGGGGAATAGGTCATTCTGAAGGCTGAGCACAACCCTGAATGCTCTCATCTGCTGCAATAAAAACCACTGGTCCAAAATCAGCATTTTCTTCAAACTCTTATGCGGTTACAAGCTTCTTCTTGAGATGCCAGAGGACCTTCAGCACCTAAATTTAATATATTACAATTTCTAGGCATTAAAACTTCTGCCTGAAAGTGTTTTATCTCTGACATCACTGACCAACTCAATCCTTGCATGCAAATATTACTCTGGATGCACTAAGTAGGCATTTCTCTGCCTACTTCATCTGAGAAACCATTCAATCTAGTGTCAGAGAGAAGGGGGAGAGGTGCAAATATGCCTTTAGCCTTGGAGAAAGGACTTGGGACAGGGAGCCTGAATTTCAGTATCTTTGCCAATCTTTATCAAAAGCATAAGAACAGGTGCACTGGTTCAAATGGGAGGTTAATCTCTGCTTTTTCCATTTCCAACTTTGGGAGTCTGAAGGGCCAGAAGAAGGATGCTAAGCAAGGGTTTAGGGGCATGCTATGTCCAGCCTTTGCAGAACTGTATCCCCTCCCTGTTTTCACCAACTAGAAGTGCTTATCCAGGCTCAGCACAGGCTGTATATTAGAAGCTGATCCTTGCCTGTATTTCCTGCATCAGGGACAAGTTTAAGAGGGATGACTAAAATACTGTTCTTCTCTTAATGTAGACAATTATTGGTTGGTCTGAGTGCACCAGAGCCATCCCTCCTCTGAGGTCCTTCTCTGATGTGTTCTTGAAATGCTCAGTACTGACTTTGCTGGAGGCTGTAACATCACTTTCTCTGCTATTAACAGCAGTGAACTATGCACCCAAATTGAACATACTTTGTCTACCTGTTGATTAAACCTAGAAAATCTTTCTGGATAGTTTTCACAGCAGGTCTCATCCTAATGGGATTAATTTATAAAATTGGCATGCAAATTAATTAAATTGAATGATATAAAGAACATCCAGTCAAAGGAGGATGGATCCCACCTCCTGTTGCTTTGTGATTGGGATATGCTGATGGCAGACCATTTTCCCTAGACCTTCCCCTGCAGAAATTTCCCCCTGTACCCTGTGTCATAAAAAGACACAGAAAATAGCACCTATTCCATGACCAGAATGGCTCTGAGTCCCTACTCCTAGAGAGAGCAAGTTTTGATCTTCCCCAACAGCAGCAGTCCTCAAATTTCTCAAATCCTCACCAGTCCCAGTTACACTTCCCTGGCCAACATCATCCAGGCTAAATCTCTGTGCAGTCACATGCAGCAGGGGTCAAGGACTCTGGGTACACCCAAGGTGTCCCTGCTGCAGTGTGGCATGCCCAGCACCAGTAGAGAGATCTTCTCCCTCCCCTGACTTTTCCTGAACCCCTCTGAACAAAGAAGAATGTGTGAGAAGGTCTCTCAGGTTTTATCATCGGTGGGTTGATGCACTTTTAAACAGGCAAACCCAAGGAACAGTGTTTGTAAGCAGAGGCCTAGGGAAGAGGAAGCAGACAGTCAAAAGTATAGGATATTTCCGTCATCATATCGTTCTACCTTTCAACTCTTTTCAGCCTGAAGAATTTCTGAAGCCTGGTGTGGTTTGTCTGTTTGATAACCCCCAACAGATGTCTCTTTTAAGTACTTGCCTGATCTTTGATTGAATCCACACAGAATTCTTGCACACACAACATCCTTTGGCAAGGAACTTCACAGAACTGCTACACACTGTCAGAGAACCATCTCTTTTTCTTTCTTTTAAATCTCTAGCTTCATTTGATGTGCCCTCATTCTTCGAGTGGAAGATAGCAAACAATTAAGCCCTCATTGCCATGTCCATACTGCTCATTATTTTATATAGTTTTGTAACATATCTCCTTTTGGTTACTTTATCTCCCTGCTCAGATATTTGATGTTAAGCAGTCACTAGTGAAATTTTCTCCACGTTGTACAGGGAACCTGGATTGTCACAATTGTGACAATATGAGAGCCAGTTTGCTAAGAGCTGTGCATTGCAGTTTGATTGCTATTGTGAATCTCTGCTCAAATGAAATGCTTGACAATCGTGTTTCTAAAAGTTATGCGGTATAAATAATGTTTGTATACTCTCAAGATTTCCTATACTGAAAGAATTTAATAACTTTAATTTACATGCTTGTATCATCCCAATCTCTGAGCTCAGCATTATTGACAGTGAACATGGCAGCAGGTACAGGTGAGCTGTGGCCTTTTCCAGTCTCACGGGGGATTTCTCTATTCAGAGTTACCATGCTGAAATTGTTCACCTTTTCTTTATTTAAAATATATGTTACACATAAATGCTAAATATTCCATATTTTTACTTGGGGATGGTAATAATAACAGCAATTAATGTTTGTTAAATCTCCCTCTTTGGATGTCAGTGTCAAAGCAATAATAGACAGAAGGACAACAGGGAAAAAATAACTCTGATAACAATTTTCTAAATCAACCAAAGAGCTGAAGATACTAATTTGGATCTGTCCCACACAAAGTTGGGACAGAAGGGAAGAGAGATGATTAACACTTCAGGTTCTGAAGATGAGAATACTGCAGTACATGCTGGGAAAAATGAGACTGATACAGGTTGGTATTTGCAAAGGTCTCATTGCAGAAGAGTAGAGAATATCAGCTGACATGGAACTAGACAGCACAAAATTTGATAATCACATTTCAGAGACCTGAAGTTCCAAACAAGTGGATATGACACAAGCTGAGGTCTCCCTCCCTTAAAATGTAGCACAACAATTAAGAGATTGAGAGAAAAAACACAGCATTTATACCTCCTTTATTTTGAGGCAATGGAGATACCTTTGCAATTTATGTCTACACTAGTGAATGTGACAAAACCAAGGCATGTGCCCAAGAACTCATACGGTAACTTACACAGCAGTTGAACTGTTGGCCCAGGCCAAGTAACACTGTAAACAACACCCAGATATGATTCAGGAGCTAGCATAGGCAAATAGACCGTATTGTTGTGGCTACTCTGTTGTGGTGGAGAAGAGGGTTTAGCTAAAATGTCATATGTCACTTAATCCTAGGATTAGCTTATTTTGCTTTCTACTAAATATGCAAGCACAAAAGTTAGGAGTAATGCATTTAAACTCCAGAGACAGGTAAAATTTCAGACAACATACTGCTTGTATTTCTAATGTTTCCTGTTGTCTAGATGTCCCAATCAACTAGGTTTGCTCAGGGGACTGGATGGGTTACTTTTCTGAAGCTTATCATAATCTTTTTTCTTGATGTTGCAAAATAAACCTTGGCACCTAGCACAACAATCTGGATTCCATTCTGAGAGAAAATCCAAGCTTTTTTTTGGACCTAGACATACTGTAACGCTGAAGAGGAAGAGAAACAGGGAGGATGCAATGGTACAGTAGGGAAAACAAACAAACTAGAGAGCAGGATAAGTTTTTCCCCCTTTATGTACCTCCAACGTTGCCTTTTTCATACAAACTTAAGCTCAGAAGAGACAAAAACTCAATCTCAAAAGAAACATGAAGAATGCCAGCCATCTCAAACCTCAGTTAAACATGTGATACTCAGTGATGGTTTGGTGGTTTTTTTTTTTTTAAGAATTGGGGAAAAATTAAAATACGTAGCTTTTCCTCTACCCTGGGTGTCAAGGGTAAGAAGAGATGATAAAATGGGGAGGATATGTTTCCATGGAAGTTTTAATCCAGCTAGAATAATGCTGTCTTTGTCTTAAAATGTATTTGAAAATATAAATACAAAAAAGATGAACCAGTTTAGACTTTTATGGGGGAGGAAATTTGTTTATGTCTTTCTTTTCCTATTGTGGGAATAACTTGTATGAGTTTAAACTCCCCAAGTCTGCAGATATGTTTCATTTGGGGAAATATTAATAAATATCCAAAATGCCTCTTTGCTGTGTTGAGGTAGTTAACCTCTTTTAGGTTTTTTTTTTCAGGATTTAATAGAATCCAGTTCCTTGGGACACCTCTGGTAATGGATAAACTTTACTGAATTTAAGACAATTATTTGATCGATCATTGAGTTCATTGTGTGATGAAATATTATGTTTCATATTCTCAAAAAATACACATTTAATCAACAGAAAAAACGGAGCCACTTTAATTGTGGAACTGAATACCAGTTGATTTAACAGTTTCAGCTTTAAAGATATTCTATATTGTCTTATAGATGAAAAAATAAAGTAGATACCTGTTTTGTTCAATGAAAGTCAAATAACAAACAGCTTGAATGTATCATGAAATAATAATGACCATGAATCAGTCTATATTATAAAGAGGAAAGTGAATTTAGATTTAGATCTGTCATTTTCACTGAGGGAGATAAAAAAGGAGAGAAGGGAAAAAACAACTTTTTAAATTTCATGGATATTCTCTTTGAGCCAATAAGTATTAGACAAAGTATCTTCAGGAAACTAACACTTGAACCTACAGCCCTCTTGGCTTTTGTAATTAAATGGAAAAAAAAAAAATCTATGTCTGCAGTAGAAATGCTGTTACTCATGACAGTGTGGATGAGCTATGCAATAGCTTCTTTCACAAGAGCAAGGAAAGAGGAGAGATGGGAAGATTTCATTTTTATAAGCCGAAGATTTTCTCTTGCTTCTCTCTAGATGATGGAAAATGTATTATGCATGTTATCCAGAACCAATATTTTACTTATAAAGTCCTCCCCTAATTCCTACAAAGATCAAAAGAACTCAGCTGGGGAGAGGTACCTATATGATGCAAGTTATCTTTTCTACTAGAATTGAGAGTTTGTAACTATTAGTCAAATGGTTCATAGAGGAGGTACTTCTGGAGAGCAGAGAAGGCTCAGCAGCATAGCTCCAGCCAGAGAAATGGATGACTGATGCTTTGAGTTTTGGAAAAAATTAAAGTGGAATGAAGACCTGAACAAGACTTTGGTGTATAGTCAGGTTTTTCTGAACTACAGAGAGAAGCCAGTAGTCTGCATGACCCCATTGTAATCAGAGATTTAGAAACCTAATGTTTGACTGCAAAGCAGAAATCTGGAGGAATTCTCATCTCTGAAATTCAATACATGAGCACACTTGAGCAAGTTCTGCATCCTATTACACATTGCTTGTTTTAATTAATGTATGTCGTATTAGAAGTGGGTAGAAGAAATATTCTGACAGTTTTATTATGTTTGGGACTCTATCAAGGGTTTAGGATATGAAAGGCCAAGTGCTACTGGCTGTACATTTCCCTTTCAGATAATTTAAATGGAAGGTTTGTTTTGATGCATTATCTTTTGGAAAACCCCCCTGTTACCTATGCCAGGTATATGAACTGTAATAAGCAGTACTAATCCAACACTAGCTGATGTGCATCACTGCTCCAAAATCTCTATGTGTGATAATAAATTAATGCACTAAAATATCATGGTTTAGCCAAAGAACTCCTCTCATGTTACCCAAAGTCTGGATAGGGTGACTGCATCAGTGTTTTTAATTATGAGTCAGTGGAAATTACATTATTTCGTTTTCCTGTGTTTTTTTACAGATCAACTTGATATTCCGAGGACCTATGATTACTCTTACCATAATGGTTCTTCCTTGGTGGGATAATCTGAGGTTTATGTTTTTCTGTTGGATTTGGCATTGCTCTTCAGCTTAAGCAGTCCAGCCAGAGCTACTATTTCAACTTTGTGCTCCTCACAGACATTTATATATTGTACCTTACACTGGAACATGCATGTAAAAGTACTGGCCCACACGTACTTGTTCATTGGTGGTGATGGTTTTTTACATATTACTGATCATAGTGTAAATTAAAATGCAGGTTAACAACCGATATCTTTATTATAGAAATGGGGAAGCTCAGACTTGCTCAGGTAGAATTTGGAACATCTCCAGCTCTGATTCTTGGGACCCTCTTACTGTGTTGAACTGCTTTTCCTGAAACTATCTTTCTAAAATCGTGATCTACTCTAGGAATAATTTGGAGAGATGTAGTGTGATATAATATAGCTAAAGTTCTTGTCTTGATTTCGGTTCTGATCTGACTGAAGTAAATGATTAGTTTTGTATTTAGTTTAGGGGATCTGGGATTTCATTGTATGAATCTTGTACATAGGTAGGAGACTTACATGAGCCTAATCCTTCATGCATGCTGACGAACTGCATGAAGAGAACGAGTTGTATTGGTCCAAGCACATAAGGACACTGCTTCATCAGACTTCATCTAAACACCTTGTTCAAGTAAATTGCTTAAAAGTTAGTGGAGAGATATCGGGACATTCAGAAGTATTTATCCCAACAATATTGAAATGTGAGCAATTGCTGTTTAGGGATGAGTACCCCTCTCCACTGACTGTAGTGGAAGTGTAAATGAACAGCACACAGAGAACACCTACATTTTTAGATAAAATTAGATAACATGAAAGTATGTAATTCTTAAAAGGGAGATTTTCCAGAAAAAAAATTAGGATAGTTGGCTTTACGTGACCCAGTAACTGAGAGCTTTGTGCACCTTTAGTAACCAATTACACTTACAAAGGTACAAGATGGTATTTGCTGATTGTGGAGAGCTTTGGCACACACTCTTTGAAAGGCACTACATTAGAAAGTGAAGTATTTGTAACATACAAAGGTTTCATACTATGATTTTTATTTTTATAATATTCCATTGCCATCAGAAACTACAAACTGCACTGTATTAAGTGCTCTACAGGTGAAAAATAGAGACAATCCCAGACCCTAAGGCTTGCAGAATCTGTCTGGGCCATCTGAACCATCCATACCACAAGACTGAAGTTAGAGATGACTGTAGCACGGTGTCACCAATGCTGTAATTTCAGTCATGTGGTAGGTGAAGGATTTAGACATTTGGTTCTCAGACAATCTACTGCACCAAAAATTGCTCTAATGTCATAGAGTGTTTAAAATAAGTTTGGAAACCAGGTGAGGTTAATGGAAAATGAGAAGAAACATAAAGGTCCTTGTCTGAAATAAGCAAATAGTGAAAAAAAAAAAATTAAAAAATCACTGAATGGGCACAGAGTTAACATTTAGGTAATGAAAGAGAAAGAAATATGGAAACCTGGAAAAGACCTTAAAATTCATGACAAGCAGCTTCTGTTAGACTTGGTAGAGAAGGGAGAGCCAGCGACAGGGTAAAAGGGAAATGTTCTATGGTGAAAGCACAGAAATGATGTGCAGTGCTCTGAAGAGGTCTGAGCACAGCAAGTTGCATGTCTGGAAGCCAAAGGAAAGGATGTTGTAATAATCAAAACATCCAGCCCTTCATCTTAAGCAAATTCAAGCTCAGTAAATGAGTAGGAAAACTGTTTTTTTTTTTTTAACTTCCACAAGAGAAAATTGGCAAGTTTAAAACAACATTCTGTCTAAATTTCATATTTGTTGCCTGAGATGTCAGTAGGGCCATTGTCCTGGACTGGTGCAAATTGTCTTAAATCCACTGACTCTAAACCTGGCCTAAACTCTGAATATGGACTTGGTTTATCTGAAACTGTCTCCCACCTAACAGACTTCAGAAGAAACAGGAGCCATAAAAATGTTGATCAGCAGAGATTAAAAGCATAGTAAGAAAGCCCTAAGAGTTCACAAAAACAGTGCTTCAGCCCTCCATTCATCTGCCAGTCTCTTATTTACTTTGCTTCACCTTGGCTTTATGTTAAGCCCCTTCACTCCACTTTAATGCTGCACGCAGACCTGTTTCACTCTCTTGATTGTTAAAGTTTTCCTGAGCACAGCCTTTCGGGGTTGGGAGAATCTGTTGAGTGAGAGCTTAGTTGTAAGGCAGAATTACAAGGCATCTTGCCATTATGTTGTAGACTCAACATTGTAACTTCATAAGTTTAATGAGACTCTTTGAGGCAAATACAATAAAGAAATATGCATTCCTGTCTCTGTGCTGCTTTGAAGGAACTTCAGAAGAGATATCTGTAAGAAAGGGAAAAGACAACAGTCCTATTTTGAAGAGTTAAGGCTTAACTTCTGAACAAAGCCCCAGTGTCACAAAAAAGCACTAAGCTATGCTAAGGTTTGTGGCTGGCTTTTGTGAGTAAATCCCCCTCATCTGCACTTTTGTAAAACCAGTCTTAGCATACACCTGAAGCTTCTAGCAGATGTCAACTGCAAAAGGGAGCCTTTGATGGGCAGACTGCTGAGGTGGTAGAGATCATGTTTAAACATGTCTTCTAAGCCCATAAATGTATAGGGGGAAGTCTCTTACCTTGTAGGAGGGGTGAAAGAAGTGGAGAGGAAGGCTACCATGAAACCTTTACCAGAAATTGACTTGTTTGGTAACCTAATTCCTTTAGAAACTGAAAATTTTATCAGGAGAATAATAAGAAAATAATCTACTTTAATCAACTGTCATTAAACCCCCTGCGTGTTCCAGCACATTTCATCATATTCAGACTTGTTTCCTATACTGCATACCCTCTCACCCGTGCAGTCTGATCTGTACATTCCTTTTCTGTGTTCTTTTCTTCCCATACTTGATGCTTCTCTTGCATTTTCTTCCTATGAACTGTTAATTTTTGATTGCTGAATTGCTCTCAGTGAACTTCTGATTGGTGTTTTTCTAAAATCTTCTTCAAACCTCTCTGTAAAAATGATGATGTGATATTGATGGATAGATAGATAGACCAGAAGACAATGCACCAGAGGGAATCTTTTATAGCAAGATCTTCCCTTTTGATGTGATTTTATACCTTGAAAACAAGGAAATTAAAATAATTTTCAAATAAAAGTACACAAAGTCACAGCAGCAGCTCTGGATCTAGACAAAATCTAGACCTGGATCTGGTAGATCATGGATCTGCCCACAAGTATTGTAACTAGAATGTGAGCCAGATACCAAAGAAGGACCATGCCTTTTGGAGCAAGGTCAGAATGTGGTTCTTTCTGACAAGAAAGCGATGTTGGACATAATACTCTTCACACTGGAAGGAAAGTAAGAAATAGTAAATAGCCATTGACCCAAATGCTCTCCTGAAGGATGAGAAAAATTCACGCTCAAATGGCTGCCCTGTGTGCTGCGAAGGAAGAATTTGAATCTGGTTCTTGAAAACAACGGGCGTTTGCTCTAGCCACTGACATGTTGGTAACTTTAATTCAAGCATGTCTGTTTCTGGTTTTGACCAAAAATTGTGCACTGCATATGAGAAGATTTTCCTAATGAAGGTTTTATCAAAAACAGCATGCTCCTTCGAAAAGTGTTAACGAATTGGAATTTCCTGATGAAAACGTTCCATCAAAAAATTCCTGAACTAGCTATATTCTTCATTTTAGCTAGATTTGGATCTGGTCCTCAATGACAAGAAAACACTTCCTTCCTCTGCAGAGTCAATTAACAAAAGTTCTTTCAGTGAACAAAGAGAGACAAATCATTAGCTTTTTTCATGGAAAGGTCTAAAATGAATATAAAGAAAAATCCTGTGCAGGCAGGTGAATCTAGAATTATGACTGTCATATAAATAAGCATACCAGGAATCAAACATCATTTTTAGATTTAAAAAATGGCAAAGCAATCTTGTGAGGTGAATAAGGACTATACAAATATTTTTTTGAATGAATGAGACTCACTTGAAAACTTTACACATTAGATCATTTGCAGTATTTTTTGTTTGTTGGTGTTTAGGGTTTTTTAATTTATTTTTTTTTTAATACTGATGTTATTTAAGAAACATGAAAGTTGCAAGTATTTGCAAACATTAATTTTTACAATATCACTGAAGGAAATAAAACCGTCTCAAGTTCATAAGGTGTTTAAAAAGCTTTTGAAAAAAACAACAAAGTACTAAAGAAAAATCTTATTCTGAGAAGTCATTGGATATATCAGACTGATTCTCTTATCTTTTGAAGAATATGGAGCAAATATCAATTAGGTACCTGCTAGTACATAACTGTGCTCAATTTTTGTCTGTTCTGCTGTTAAATATGAACTTAAAATCCAAAGCCTGGATCTTCTTCTATACTGCAGATGAACAGCCATTAGGGAGTGATGCAAAACCTCAGTAGAAGGTATGGAGATAAACCTAAAAGATACCCACAGAAAATTTAAGCACAGGAGTTTCTGATACCTATTGCACTGCACCTTCCTCTCAGAAAAGTTGCTCAAGTCACAGAATGAGACATCCTCAGTGGTCTAGGTTCTTGCAAAGAAAGGGTGTTTTCTCTAACCACTTGTGGACAGGTACTTCCATGTATTCCTTGCAAGGTCTAAATAGACCCATTCTTTTCTAAACACATCGTAAACCTCTTTGTGTTGGGGTCTGAATTAGCAGAATTAGTTGTATATTTAATTTTTTAAAAAAATCTTGATATCTGTTTCAACCAATGTAAAAAGAGTCTAAACTACACTTTGCAGTCCAACATTACCTACAGACAGAAGACATTTTGGGGAGTTAATTTAGTATCTAGGTCAGGATAAAGTTCCAGAGTTTTCAAAGAGCGAGGTGAGGAAATCTCTGGAAAATGGTGGGTTTGTATTGCTTTTTAAGTAATAATAATAATAATTGTTATTGTTTTGTTTTCATGAGTCTTGGCATATTAGGCTATTCCAGAGAAATGGAAAAAAGTGAATTCTGTGCCAATGTTTTAAAAGGGTAACTGGGACAATCTGGTAATTTTATGCCTGACAGTTTGACATTGATACAGGACAAAATAATAGAATGGCTGATATAGGGCTTTATTACTCAAAATCTAAAGTAGGGTAATTTAAGTGAAGTCAATCAACATGGGTTTATAAAAACAACTCTTGTCAAACTATCTTTCAATGAGATTACACATTCCCGTTGATAAAGGTAAATGATGCAATGTGCTTAAACATTGTAAGGTATTTGATTGTTATCACACAACGTTCTATGAAAAGGGTACTTTATAAAATCAACATATGACGTATTATGAAGATTAAATCCTTGCTAGCTCTTAAGCCTCCAGATATACCCATTAATGGGGAATTATCAAGTGGATATGTTTCTAGAGAATTTTCTTCTTGTTCAGACTACATTACCAGTCAATATTTTTATCAACAGTCTTGAAAACACCCAGTTCCTAAATACCGTCACATGGTAAATGTGAGTGAAGAGAGAATGAATTATAATGAAGAGAACTGTTTAATATGGTCTTTAATATCAACAATCAAAATTTATACACCTTATAATAAAACTGCAGACAACGCATTTATAATACGTAAGTGCTTCCTGGGATGCAGTGACCATGAAAATAGATGGTTGACAATGTGGATATGTAGTTGTTCATGATCCCAGTCTGATTCATGCCTATCAAAAACCAACGTAATGAAAACCAAGGGAAGTGAGTGTGAAGCTTGCATTACCTCTGTATTTGTCTTGTTTACTGCTCTGGGGACACTGTGTCTTGTTAGAGTGACTCTGCTCTAAGAAGCAGGCTTAAACAACTAGAAGGAGTTCAGAAAAAAAGTCAGAAATGTAATTGAAAGTTTGAAAAATATGCCTGAGAGTGACAGGATCAAACAACTAAAGGGACTTAGCTAAAAAAAAAAAAAAAAAAAAAAAAAAAAAGTTGTCTCCAGTCTGGAACACTGATAGAAAGCACAGAAATGTGATAATTTTTAATGTTTTATTTTGTAGGGTTTTGGGTTTGGTTTGGTTTGGTTTTCAAGCTAACAGACGACATTATGTATGTATGAGCTGAATACTGAAGGAACACAGACTGTATGTGGAAAATTGCTACCATGTAAGAGTGAGAGAAATTAACTACTGATACAATCTATCTAGAGTGACAAAATTTTCCTGTATCACTAAAACATCCTTACTTAAGGGTATGTGTTTATCTAAAGATATGCATATATTTTTTTCAGATTAAGAGTTTAATGTATCTACAATGTTAATACCAGGTAACTACATGCTATTGCTTGTTGCAGAAGGGTTTATGCCGGACACCAATGTATGATGCATCAAATTTCAACATATCTGCGAAAACCAGTAGCATTCATGTTGATGGCCATGTTTTATTTACTAACTTTATGGTTAAATTGAATTATGGTGAAGTATCTCTCAAAGACCCACTAAACTGCATTTCATGAAAAATCTGTTCACAAAAATTCACATTACAATTGATAGAGGTTTGGGGGTTATACTGAATGCAAGACTGAGCTTGTAGCAAATGCATTTAATCCTTTCATGAAAGAAGTAATAAATTACAAGAAGTTGAAAGGAAGCCTTATAATTCTCCTCCTGTGAAAGTTAGGAATGTTTCAAATTGAAAACATGTAAAAATTCAAAACCTGTTTGCTCTGACCAGTAGAGCATGTTCTCAATCCCTGACCGCTGGCATGGAAAGGAAAACAAATGGGTAAATAACAGAAAGGTATCAGAGCATTAAAAAAAAAAAAAAAAAAAAAAAAAAAAAAAAAAAAAAAAAAAAAAACAAACAAACAAAAAAAAAGAGTAAGTGAACAATCATTAATATTAAAGTTTGGTTGTTTGTTTTTTTTTTTTCTGTTGTTGCTGGTGTTATTTCCTTTATCTCTTTGATCCCTGGGGCTACACAGAAATGAGCATTAGATTGGGGAAAGTCTAAACGCAGAGAATTGACTTGACAAGATACTGACCCACAGCTTGTGCTGGGAAGCTCAGACATATGACTGGCTGGAAGGCAGAGAAATCGTCAGAGCAGCCCAGGAAAAAAGTTCCTGTGCCAGCTAGGGAAGAGGTAAGGTTAGGCTACCGAAACATTGATTCACAGCATCTCCCTGGCACCATTTTTCAGGAGAGTCATCCAGGTTTTAGAGTTGGCTTCACCTGGTAAACATCCAGTGAGGTGATGGTACCAATTCTGTTTCCCCCTTTACTCCAGGAGGGAGTGGATTTGCTGGGTTTTCTTGCTCCCAGATGGTGCAAAGTGTGAAGCTTATTCCCAGTAGGCAAATAGGAGCCGTCACCTGCAGTGCAAACATCAGTGTAAAGAACTCTGACGTGCAGCATTCAACACAAAACAGATACTGTCAAGATCATCTCTGCATAGACTAGCAGGAAGGAAAAGCAAACACATTCTGCTTATACTCATTTACACGTTATGTTGCCATAAGCTTTCCCCAAATATTATGTAGATGGAAAAGTAGACCTCATGCTGCTGTAAATCAGTAGTTGTGCTGTGGTGGCAGAAGAAAACAGTTAAGGGATTCAGTTTTCTTCCAAGAAAAATCATACTTTTCAAATCCATCTGAATCAGAGCCAAAGGAATATTCCTTATCTGGCTGCAATAAGCGTTCTTTCAAGCAGGGAAACATGACTGACACACTATGCTCAGGCGAGGTCTATGCTGCCAAGAGGTGGAGGGGAGATGAATTAGTGGGATATGGGTACCTACTTTTCTTAGATTAAGAGATCCTGAGGGATTTAGGCACCCACCCTCCCGTGCATTTTAAAAGGGATTTGGGTTCTTTCAGCCTTGCAACCTAGGAGTTCCCTGAAATTTCTCTTCATAAGCAGTAGTTCATATTTTTATTAAGGAAACCACAGATGAACTTTCCACCTGGGAATTCTACCACACACATCCTGAGCTGGAAATTACTGTGCAGGAATTATGGTGTTTAAATTTATGCATTACTGCAAAATTGCTGCTACACAACAACGTCACTGTCTTAATATCAATGGCTATTTTACCTGAATTGGGAAAAAAAAAATAAAAAAATAAAAAAAAAACAATTGGAGAAGAGACTTGATTTGGTTGCACCAGACAAAACCATGACAGCACAGATCAACAGAGAGAAGTCTGATTTAGGGTAGGGCAAGATTTAGAACTCATTTTCCTTATTTCAAATTGTCTACCAAAGTAAACAGGTAGCTAGAACAACTCCTTTGTCTCTAGTGCATTCTCTCATGAAGTGAAGTCTGATCGTTTTTCACTGTTTCAGGGAATCTGTCTTGTGAACGAGACAGATTGCATCCTAAATAAGTAGTGCTAAAAGCTACAGATAGAACTTTATGCAGCAACTTCATGTAACCCCAAACTGTGGAAGATGAACACCACTATCACCTCCACCATTCTTCATACATAACCATTTCTCAAGTCAAACCATTGCATCCATTTACCTGATGTGTAACTTCCCAGTTTGCCTGCAGTCAGCTTTCAATTCTCTGTAGTCTGCTTGCCCAGGTGCTGTATTAACCATGTCCTGGATGCAGAGACTGAGTCTGTCTCAATATAAAGCCGGTTTAATAGTTCAAATAAGCTTTATTACTTCATGGACAACTCCTCCATGATAACTATACTGCTCCAGAAACCGCTGACCCCAGACTCAGTAGAGACGTGATTTGTGCTGAGCCTAAATTAAAAAGCCCTATAAGACACCAGTTGGTCATGTGTGGAGGAATCTCAGCTCTTCCAAAACACATTAAGGACCAGTGCAGATGCTTCATGGCTCTGGATCGAGCCATCTCTCCAGTATGACCAGCACTAAGATGAATATATATATAAACACAGCTTTACTCCAGTGACTCTTTCCAAACCATGCAGATATTTGCACTGGATTTTCCACATTTCAGTTATGTCTTGCTGTCATGGTTTAACCCCAGCTGTAAACTAAGCCACACACAGCCACTCGCTCACTCCCTCCTGGTGGGGCAGGGAAGAGAATAGGAAGGGTAAAAGTGGTTTTGTACCTGATGTGTTCTTTAAAATTATATTATCCAGGTTTTCTGTTATCTAGACATTGTAGCATCATTGATAATAGAGAAGTATCAGAAAACTTTTTGTTGCTTCTTTTAACACAGAAACAGTTGATTCCCCCAATTCCTGTTTAAAGTTATCCTTCCTTTGTTGTACTTGAGTCCACATGTCCAGTGGGATCCTAGCTGGGACATATAAAGTATTTTGATGCTGATGTCTTACAGCTTCCTCTCTGAAAGACCACCCACTTTGCATAGCTTAATTTAGTTCAAAGGAAAAGAAAGAGAGAGCAAGAGAGACAGTTGGAGAGGAACATGTTCGGGACTCTACAGCACTCAGGTAATACAAGCCCAAAACTCAGATTGCAGGCCCTGCTCCAATGCATATTTAATCATTTTATGCAAAGTGTGAAAGATAGTACAGGAAGGATTTAGAGGGCTTCCAGCCCAGAAAATTCTGGCACTTGCCTGGAATGTGGTAAATAAGGGGCAGTGAAGGGCTTTAATGTCAGGTCTCCCATCTCCCAGAGGCGTGCTTCAATTACAAGGCTCCTGAGGAAAAGCAGAGCTCCTTTTCCTTACCCTGGCCATCCTGCAGGGAGGGGGGAGAGAAAAAAGAGTCTAAGTGTGCTCTGAGGCTTCACTGCAGCCGCAGAACAAGGTAGGTGTTCTCCTGCCTCTTGTGAATCTTGACATGACTTTGGCAAGAGGCAGAAAGCCTCATAGTTCAGGCTCTGAGGACGTGTTCAGCAAAAATATTGAGAGAGGCTAAAGGCTTTACCTGCGGAAATAGAAGTACCTTGATGCAACATGTAGTGTTTGGGATTCAGGTACTGGTTTTGCCATTTGGATGAAACACCCTTCCATACACTCACTGTGGACAGGAAACATTAACAATCTATGGTCAAATCTGCATTCCTCTGTTTGCGGCATATTCAGGAAATTCAGCTACCCATTTTCTAGTTACTCCCCAAAACAGACCAGTTTAAATTCTTCATGCTGACTAATTTGTGGACCAAGGAAGACATATTTAGAAAATGGGAACCTTCCTGAAAACTTTTGTCACTGGTTTTCATGCATGCACAAATTTTAAAACGCATAATTTTAAATTTTGGATGCCATGCTCAGCCTTCTGTTGTCATGTTTTATATTCCAGTTTTGATTTGTTGTTTTCTGAACTGGTCTGTCAAAATTAAGTAACTTTTTAGAAAAATGTTATTTTAAACATGTGGAAAAGAGATTGAAATTTGCATTGAAAGTTTTTTTTCCTAAATTCAACAGCTGACTATGTGAATACAAGGTGAGATAATAGGAAGGTATTTTCATTTTTTAGCTTTTTTAAAAAATAAGATATACTTGTTATACTCTGAAGTTCAGCTGGTTTGAAGATTAAATATAATTTAACAAAAAATATATATTTCTTCCCATGATTCACAAATAAAAAGATTTTACTTCTGTTGTTTGCTCCCCATAAGAAAAAAACAAAACAAAACAAAACAATTATGTCATATCTAAAAATCTATTCAAATAGGTTAGGTACAAGTGTAATGAATTAAAGACATGCAAAAAGAATACATCACTGATATCTGCGTGCAGGGGATTATCCCCAAAAAATGACTGATAAAACAATTCTTCTTCAGATCTTTAAGGAACAATGCACAAGCTTTGTATTAAACAGTTCTGCTAAGTTACTTTTTAGCAGACTCTTCCCATTATAATTTTAACCTATTCCATATGGCTGAAGAGGAAAACCACTAGGAACTGAGAAACAGAGAATGACAGAAGCCATGCACCTTTTGTCTCACTGACAAACTCTTGCAAAACTGGCCACAGGGGATTTATTAGGAAAAGAACCCACATTTCTTTTATCAAAAAATAAAAAATAAAAGATCCTGCTGAATAATTTTGAAGTTTCCTGTGGTATATTCAATGCATTTGCTGCTTGTCATCATAACAATGCACAGTGTATTTGCTTATACCCAGACCAGTCTGGACTGGAAGCAAAAATGCTCACTTCCACACTGCAAGAGATGGTTCCCTTGCACCTTCGATCTTACAAATGTTTTAACTCCAAATTCCTTTGGAGTCTCCGCTCATGATCCTGGTACCTGCAGATAGCCTTAATGGGTAGAGAGGCAGGAAGGTATAAACAGACAAACTCAAGGCAAATCCCTTTTTTGTCAATGCAGGACTTCTTAAATCATGGTTTAGGCTTAAGAAAAATGTAGGTTCTCATTCTCAGTGCCTCAGGTGTTCTTTGTTTGAGTACAACACATGAAATGTGAATTAATTAGTCTGTTACACATACAGAGCAAGTCTCAATTCAGTTGATAAACATAGGCACCCAACACTAATGGAGTATCCTGTGGCATCAGAGATATTTATTTCCACAAGACAAGCACTTCTGGCAGATATGCAGCCCTCTGGAGAAGAACCTGCAGGTTAGTAAAAGTGTCCTGCAGTGCCTAAATTGGTGTAATCTTATTATTAAATGTGATTGAATCACACTGAATATACAAAGGCAAAAAGTCCGACACATGTGGAAGATCCAGTTCAACCTATCCTGAAATAAACAGCATCAACCTACCAAGGACTTTTCTTTCAACTGTTGTCAACTACTTCAAATAGTACAAAATTGCATCAGAAAAATACATGTTTCAAGGTTTATACAAAACACTGCCATTTTTATCCAAATTGATCAGTGAAATAGAAAAGGAGTAAAGTTTTGCTTAAGTAGGATGAGTGGAACCACATCCTTAGACTTGCACTTTTAAATTACAAGCACATGCATTGATAATAAGAGTGATGAAAACTAAGATATAGCAACCACGTCCGTCTTGGGACAAAATCTACTATATCATTGCCAGAGACAGAGACATGATCAAATATTTTCCACCACCAAGCTTAACTCCATATTTTACCCATGTTGATTTGAATCTAAGACTTGAAAAAGTGTTTGTGTTTTTCAAGGGCTTACTTACGCCAATAAGGATAACTCATCTTTAGTAGCAAATAAAAATGTAACTCTGTAAAACCCTAGGTGTGGGCTCCAAAAGCTGAGCAATTTGGCTTTGTATACATTGTAGGAGGCCAACCCAAGAATTGGAAAGATGCCAGGCAGAGGACAAAGCTTTCAAGCCTGTTATTGAACCTTGACAAATGACCTTATAACACTGCAGTGTACACAATATACATAGGTCTGGAATAATATTTTCCTCACTTGTTCATGTGTGTTACAGCTCTATGCAAAAGTTACAGCAAAGATTAGTGACTAATGATGGCTCCTCAGCTGCTCTTCACAGTGTGGCTGCCTAGATCAGACCGTGAATAGCAGAATGACTCCTAAATTGAAGCATCATAATCTGAGTCCCTTAATGCTCAATAAAAACGTCCCAGAGTCTCAATTTTCCTGTATTTGTTACCCATGTCACAAAACTGCTCTTCCCACTTCTCACTTGGGCTTGTAAGGTGGAGAGTGGTGGCCGCCAGCTCTGCTCTGTCTCTGTTGTCTGTGCTAACAGTGAAATGACTAGATGCATTGTCTGTCCCTCAAGCAAGTGGGAAACAAAGAGCTCTGCTGTGACACTCAGCCTGCAGTGTTGGAGGCGTGGGGCAAGTGTTGTGGAAAAGCCATCACATTTTATCATGGGCATTTCTGAAGCTATTCAGCCACCACTTCTTCTGCCAGATATTCTTGCAGCCTAAATTAATCAATCTGCATTTCACCTGTTTAACCAAACTCTCGAGTGCAAGCATAAAACAAAAACAAAAACAAAAACAACCAACCTCTACAGTTTTCATTATCTACAATAATATATAATTTCAGTCTAAATTCTTTAGACAACATCAAGTGCATTTTAGCAAGCTGGGATTTATAAATTTAAATTGTCTTTCCATTTCCTTACAAACAATTCAGTTTTGCTTCATGTTTTCACTTGGTTTAATCACAGGAGGCTTTCATAAATAGTGCTAATCTGAGTTCTAAATCTAGAACTGTATAAATGCAGAGACATTAGGCGTTCTGTTCTGTATTCTGATTATATATACATGAACATATGTATGTGTATATACATATATATGTGTGTGTGTGTATGTTTATACTTATATATACACATACACCCAGTAAATATTGCTGAAAGTGAGAACCATTCTGAGACTGTGGAAGTTTTCCTTGACCTGTTCTACCTATGACCTATATAAGAGTGGATCTTATACACTAATTTCATCAGGTGAAATAAACTAAATTAAGTGAATGGTGACATATGGTTACTGGCACCTCTATATCAAAGAGAACGTGCATAGCAAAGTATTTCTAACAATCAGATATTTCCACATCTAGGAAAATCCTGATCTAAATGTAGAAGACATCTGAAGGAACATAATGGATGGACAATGACTTGAATCATTTAAAACTGCAGTGAAAAACTTTTGAAGGATTTACTTTAAAGTAATGGTGGAAACGTACCAGTTTCATTCAATTTATTTTCAGGCAGGCATTTTAGGAGTGTTGTCCCTGTAGGATCTTTATCCAGATGGGAGCCTTCGGACCGCTCACCCAAGATCTGCATTACCACTTCAGGCATTTGTCTTCTATGTACTGAAGAAACTTAGGGCTACTACATACTGCACTGGTTGCTACATCTAAGCTTTGAAATCTGGATACAATGAGTTTGGCCTTCAGAAACTTAAGAAATCATTTTCACATTAGATACAAATCCAGTTTTTGGATTGAGACAGTTAAGCATTTGATGTTCGGCTCTTCCAAATGAAGGACTGAGCACTGTGGCTTGCCAGTAACAGCCTAAAGTATTGCAAGATTATAATGTATTTTGTGAATACTGGAAAAAATAATTATCTTAAAAACCTTCAGCTTAAGCAAGGCTATTTCCTTGATTTCTTTTTCTACTTAATTTTCAGGCTGTAACTACTTCACTATGTGGCAGTTGATTTCCTAAGAGTGTTAAAGCATACAGTAAGGCAGACCTAGCCATTTCAAGGATGCAAACAGTGAGGCACAGCAGCCCTATGCCAAGTTGTCCTGGAAACGTACCTGAAATAGTGTTTGATCATCATCATGAGATAAATACAAGGATGTATTGATCCAGCTAGGATTTATTAACTTAACCATTGGTCTCCAAACTGTGAAATCTAATAAGTACTCTAGAAATATACACAGGGATTTTAATAATTTTCCTGTTTGTTTGCAAAGAGAATTTCAAGCTATCAAAGTGCATTATTACATTCTTTTTAGATAGTCAATTTTACTGCAGATATATGCAGTTCAAACAGAAAAAGAAAAAAAAAAATCTCCCTTAAAGTTAGAAAAGACAGCTTAGAAATTTGACATTATTTTTCAAGCTTTAGTCCCATGCAAACCCTGACTCACTTCTCGGAAGCTTGCTGCATTTCAAAAGATATTTATATGTCCAATTACCCAGTGAGATTTCAAAAGCAACTTGTGTGTAAGTTCTATTGATTTTTTGCAGAATGACAGTTTTGATGATTCTACTGAATGCCTTCACAATCCATACTTGAATTCTTAAAGAATCAGTGCTTAAAGTGGAAGCAGCTTCCTAGCTTCCTACGTATTTCTCATACATTCTTACTGCTTCTTGTTAGTCTGAAAGGGGGGAACTGAAATGGCTTAGGGCACCCTTATCACCCAGGTCCTTTCAGTGTGCCCAGTGACAAAGTCTTATATTCCTCTACCTTTTCTAGTAGATGAATTCAACTCTTCCTTTTGCTCTGGCCATACCACTCACAGTTCTTTGAGTTTTAATCCTCCACAAAACAGATGATGGCTGTAGGGGTTGCCATATGGGTGTATTTATAAGTGCAAACAATTTTGAGAACCTAAGGTGTGAGGATTCATTCCAGTGCAATGTTTCAGAAGCTTTCTGTGAAATATTTACTTTCCTCTCTCTACTTCTTATAGTCACCCACAAAAGTGAGCTGGATGGGCAATACCAAGCTGTTAGGCATCAGCACAACCACCATTAAGGCGCTGAGTTTGTTACACGGTAGTATGTGGTTGTGCTGCATAACTGAAATAATCATCACATGTTAGAGCAGACAATGTAGCACTTCTATCAGAAAAGAGCCCTTAGTTTGACAAATCACCACACAAGCCATATAAAACATTTCTATTCAGAGTTAACTTCAGTGATTCTATAAAAATCCACTTTTCCTATCCACAGATAGAAGTCCTTTCACTCACAGAGTAAGAACCAGCCAAGCAGAATCTTGAGGGTTTGGAGGGACAAAACCAGGTTTCTGCCATGTTTAAATCTGTAAGCTAAAATACATGGTTGTTATGTATGTGCAGGATGGCAGCTTGCCCTCATTGCAAGCAAAGAGAAGGGAGCAATTACCTACTGAAAGCATTCTGTGCTTTCGCACAGATCCTCTGAAGAATGGCCAGGAGAATGGACAAGTTCTTCCCAAATTTGACTAAAGTAAAGCAAATGTTAAATTTAGTACAACACTGTGTCACTAGGGTCCTAGAAAGATAGATCTTTATAATGCCTGTAAAATCATTGAACTTTCAGAATACATCTACATTACACTTAACCACAGTGAGAACAACATGACTAAAATAACCAGCTCAGGTCTTTGCAAAATTCTACTTTTACAGATCGCAGTAATTTGCCTTGTTTCTTCAAGGTATTTTGAAACATGCTGTACTCTGTCCATTATATCTGTTAATATTAGTAGACCAGTTCTTAGTGAAACATGTTGCCATCACAATGATTTAGTCTGTCTTAGAGTGATCATTGTCTATGTCCAAGCAGTCAAATATTCTGTTCGCCAAATGAGAGGAAAAAAAAAAAAAAAAAAAAAAAAAAAAGTAATAAAGAAATTACTGTTTCAATATTTAGAATAATGGACAGAAGATTTCAGACAGAAATAAACCAGCCTTTTTTGCACATTTTAATATTTCAGTTTTATTGCTGGTAATTTCATTTTCCCATTTGGTTTTGAATGCATGTAAATAAGGCTATACCTCAGAACAAAGAGATTGGGTAGAGCTGAGAAAATAGCATAATGTGTAAGCTTCTCTTTGATGTTGAGCGGTTCACTCAACAAACAGTTTGTCCAGAACCCAACTTTAACAGCAGCTTGATCAAATTCACATGTAATGAACCTGTCCCCTGGGTAAATTACTGAGTGCTGAAGGATTGATCAGGAAAACAAACTTCTTACCTATTTCGTTACCAACATACTCTTATGTACGTAGTCAAATGTTTCTTGACACCAGTGTGTGTAACTTCCCTCAGAACATCGGAAAGAAGTGAAGTTAAAACAATGTTCTTTACATTTTTTATTAGGCTTCTGAATTAGAAAACAAACTGGAACTTTGCCAATCAGATGCACAGCAAGCTTAGAGAAACAAGATAATACCTATGGCTCTAGCAGCATGATCTAAATATGTTCCAAGGTTCACAACCTACAGCTGTTGGCAAATAGTGAATATCACACATAAATACCCTTTATAAGAGATGTATCTTTATTTAAAACTTGTTTCTTATATAAATAAAATCTTTCAAGAAAGTACCTTCAAATTGTTAACAGTGATCTGAAGCAGTCTCCACATGTCATTTATTCCTACTTCCATGCAAAAAAAAATGTTGAAAGAGCTAAAATATTCTTGGCTTCTAAAGCAGAAACCATATTGGATCTTTCAGCTGTTTCCTTTGGGAGGACATTAAAGTCAACCCTGAAACATCAACAGGACATCTAAGGAAAAGGAATGGTAAAAGAGAAATTACAAAAAGAAATTATGATAGTTGTGGAGGTCCTGAAAGTTAGATAAACATTTCATGATTTAGCTGACTTAAAGACATTAGCCTTACTGTTGCCTGTAGCAGTATTATACTGCAGTCAGCCTTTGTACAAATTATATCAGGCTATCTATTTTATTCTCTCCCAATTAAAAAGTTCATGTTTCTTTTCCACCAAGATTTGCTGATAATAAAAAGAATATTGGAAACAACTTTTGAAGGTAACTTCAAAGTTTCCTTTTTGACTGTTAACATAAGATTTTTCTTCCACCAGGTCACCCAACCCCACCCTTCTTATCAGCTCTTCAACATATTTTTAAACTATTCCTTTACTTGTTGGTCATTAGATTTTCTCCTTTTCTGCTTCTAGAACCCCACTTGTCTATTAATTTGCGATTCTTCTTCCAGATTATCCCTTTTTCAAAACTATTTTATTTCCTATCAATTTGTCTTGACTATCGCTATGGTCCTTCTACTCATCCAACAGCTCATGTTAGAAAACAGAAACATCCTATTTCCCTGAACTGGAGACTATCTAGGGAAGATATAAACCTAAATAAAGAGAAGGTTATTTTTTCATTGCATCTTTCGACTATGAAAGAATATCAAGCTTTTTTCATGCTTAACTCAGCAATAAGAAAGGCATCTGATTAAAAAAAAAATAAAAATATTACTATTATTCTTATACTGGGCAGATATGCTTTAAAATTGTTTTGGGATTGTTTTTATTTAATCAACCTTCAATTACTATGGGTCCAGATAAATGCAAATTTGAAAGCATTTGTTTATACTGTTCAACAGAAACATTAAATGAGATTGCTTTGCTCATGGGAAAGGGAAAGTTGTGCAGAAGTCAGAGTAAGAAACCTGGATGAGAGGGGAAGCAGGCTTTCCAGCCATGGGAGAGACAGGTCATACCAGACCTGGGAGGGACAAGCATGAGCAACAGCTGGCACATGAAATTTCCTGAACCCAGTTATAATTTTTTGGGACACTTGCATAGTCAAAGTAGGCAGAGAAGCCATAGCTGCTCTCCAGAAGTCTAACTAAGGTTCTTAGCTAGGCCCTGAGCTAGAGGACGTCAGGGTAAATCTGGGGAAAATGCAGCAGGTTAGAAACATCCCAGATCATTCTTATTTCAGATGCTTTCTGGAAGAACAGACCTTTATTTTCCAAAATCTTTTGAAAGACAAATCATCTAATGCCTTGGGCAAGAACCACAATGATCCCAGATCATCAGTCTGTGCTGGCCCCAAACTCTTACCTCAGATATCTTTTGATTTTTTGTGGAATAGTGGAAATCTAATAACCTCCAGACATCCAAATCAACCATCTGCCCAGGACCATCATCAGCAATGTATTCCATGCCAGCTGGCCAAGCATAGCCTACACACCTCAGTCTATCCGTACTTTTCCTTTCTCTTGAACAACATTTGTCATGTAATATGAGAAAACCAGCTTGGTTTTTAAGGCTACATCCAACCTCATCAAAGTAAACACAAGTCTTTCCAGTGACCTCAGTGGGAACTGGATATGGTGCTTCATCTTCTACTGTCTGTGAAATATAGAGGATGATTTTGAAGAGTTCTTTGCCGCTTTGTATATCTTTTCTGCATCTAAGTCTAGTACCTTATAAGATGTTTACACAGAGCTGGGTGGCTTACTGCTTTTCTTTCCATCTTCTTGTTGTTCTTGTTTTAGCAATATATTAAGTCCTTCAAACAGGGGATTAGCATAATTAATTTTTTTCTCATTACTGGCCTGAACTTTTAAAAACCAAATGTGAGTCTTGAGTCACACCTCTGGGGAATTTGCACCTCATCTCAACAGAATAGCACAGCTCCTGCTGCTGAAGAAGACAGCTGAGTGACCAGGTCTGTACCTGCCACAGACAGACTCTTCTTTGAGATAAATAATAATTAAAAGAAACATTTCTTTATCATGCTTTGTTGAAATGGTACTGAAGAACTCCTGGAGTATGTGAGGCCAGCATCCATGGTAACATAATATTTGCAGGCTTGAATCATAAGAAAGCTGTAAATGGCTATGTGAGTTCAAAACAAATATTTAATTCCTTCAAGCAGGGAAGTCAAAAGACATATGATTTAGCAGATATGAAACCAATAAAGGTGTATGACTATGCATATCCTTAACATGGTATTTTTGATATTACTCTGAATGAAGCGATATTGCCTGCCTTTTTTCCAACTTACCCCCGAAACTATTCTGTATATAATATTCCAAAATACATTCATTTCACTTTTAAATGTGTGTAAGTGAAACAAGAATAATATTGAAACATTTGTTCATTCTGACAGTCATCCCATGATGACCCCATTTCAAGTTTGCATTCTTCCTCTCTCTGCTTATGTGCACCTATCCAACCCATGCTGGCACACATTTCTGACCTCCACTGGCATTCTAATCTGACACAATATCTGATCACTGTTCTGCTACCAAAGGTGTTTGAACAAGTCACAGACCCAACAGAACATGTCTTCAGATTGCTTAGGGGAGGAGAAACTTGCACACACCTGTCATCATGTCACTGTTTCTCAACCATCTGTCACCTACCTTTCTGCAGTTGATCAGTCCCTCCTTAGCTTTAGATAGCATCTTTTTAAACACCCTCAGCTTTACATGAAGGGAAGGACACAGCAACAGTCCCCTTGCTACGGCAAGGAACAACATGAGATTCTTCCCACAAGACGTGATCTCCAACACTTTTGCTGTGGTGGTCTGTTTCCTTCTTCAGAAGCAGGGCTGCCTTTTGTGCAGTTTAGTTTTCCTCCTTGTTCTTATGTCACTCATCTAGTTTGGAGGAACATGGAGAAACACAGTTTTCTAAACTGTATTAAATAGTGCAGGCTTCACAGTTTCTCTCTACGCACGTCCTTTGGGGTTTTTTGACTTCACAAGTATTCTGAAGAACTGATATGTCCCTACCTAATGTCACCAACCAATGCTTCCTGATATGGAGACTTAAAGGATTACATAAGTGCAATGCCCAATCATTGATACATCATTAGCCCCCAGTAAATGCGAGGTGATTGTGAGTGATTTGTTTTATAGACATGTGCCTGAACACCAGAACATAGGTTCTTCAGTATTGCACCAAAATATTTCTGTCGTCTTCTGTTTTAAAATTCTGGGGGCAAGAGTTCTCTCTCTATTGATTATATTGTAGTAAGCATAGTAGGTTTCTGACCTTATTTCTAAGACTAACTCCAGAGCAATGATATTATTAGGGTCCCTATTTGTAATAAAATAAAACAGAACTCTTAATCTAATATGTTAGAAAAGGACTAAGAGATGTTTCAAAACAGCAGTTTACCAAATGTTAAATCAATGAGTTGTGAACTAAATTATTTTTTCCATTCATCATCACAGTCTCTTACCTGCTCCCTTAACAGAAAATATTATTTAAAAAGCTCCTAAACACTATTCTGATCATGACCACAGAACAATGAATCATGGACCACAGTTAAGAAGGTGCTACCCATCAGTTTCTGAACTTTGTCAGACACTGGCTCTACCAAATTTTTAGGAGGATTTCACTTTCCCTCTACATTTCTCAAAAAGTCTGTTTCTTGAAGATAATCCGTTTGTGAATGAAAGGGAAAATCTGTTACTAAGGTATTTTAAAATCTTCTACTACCATACAGAGAATGAATAATTTTTGATCTGTTTTGTTCTGTCAAGACATTCTTCATGAAGGAATTTAGATATATAATTGGTAGACAAAATAAAAAATAAAAGCTTAATGCTCCTCTGGTTTTCCTAAGAACTGATCCAAAGATAGTACAATTTTCATGTCAAAATACCTTTTGTTTGCAAAATTAGGGACTGTGTTATATCAAAGACATGTTCACTGCTTGCCAAAAGCAATAAAATCCAGCATTGTTTAAAACACAGAAATAAAGCAGAAGCCTTGAAGCGGAATAATTGACACTTTCAGCGAGACAGTACAGCACTGAGGCACTTGTAACCTTTGTAGGAGCTGGTAGTGCTTAGCATTTTGAATTTTTAATCACTTATCCCCTAAAAATCATTCCCAGGAAAGAATTTTCAAGTAGTTTTAAGGTGAAGGATCAAATTCAGACTGAGTATATGGAAATAACTCCAGGTCATTCTGTATAGTACCCAACAAAATAATCTAAGTTATCCTCAGCCAGTTCTGAAAAGAGACTTGAGTACCTGTATTTCACAGACATTAAATATTATTTAGGGCCTAAATGCCTGAAGATCTTTAGAAGTTGTGTATACATGCACTAAATTCTTCTATTCTTTATCCCAGGCTCAAATTATTTATTGAGATTGTGAGTATAGGAATTTACAATAATTTATATTCCCATTATGTAAAGTCAGATACATGCAAAATAAACTAATTTTCTCTAAACAAACATCATATTTTTTTCAATCAGGTTGATCACTATCAACCTAAAGACTTCTCTAAACTAGTTAGATTATTTTCACCCCAACTGTACGAGTTGCTTTAATATAAGGTGTTACATTTTCATACAGATCTGGCCAACAGACTGGGCAGAGCAATTGTGAAGAGCAGAGATGACCGTGAGTTCGTATGCAAAAGATTCATTTTCTAAGGAATATTTATAAAATATATAATGCCAAAGTTCTTTATCCATGCAAAAGGACATCAATAGTGGTATCTTCTGTGAGTTGTTCTGTGTAGCTCTAACAAGGATAAACAGTGTATGAGAACAGGATATTGTTATGAATGCAGAACTCATAGTACATCCATGTTATAGACATAGACAAGAAATTACTGTCCAGAAATACAAAGAATACTAGTAGAAAAAAAGATTCTGATAACTTTCTTGGACTTCTGTATAGCAGGTGTTAAACAGTATATGCCCATAGATAAATTTCTTGGCTAAATTGCACCTATAACCAGAAAATATGAATTCATTCTGCTGTTTGACCTTTACACTTGAATTTAGCAAAGCTGCATACAAAATTCTTGCCAACAAATCTACACAAGACCATAATCACTTTTTGCGGCGGGCGGAGGAAGCAAGCAACCAATTCAATGTGAATGATAGAGCAAGCTTCACCTTTATTGAAAGAAATCACACCTTATATAAGCACTCTACAATACACTACTTGTAACTCTATTGGATACATTTAAAAAGCTACATTATAATATCTCAGCCATTGGGTACATCGAAAAGGTCACATTGTAATATCCCAGCCCCTTGTGGCATTTCTGGTATGCATAAACATTTTTCTTGCTTTGAACCTGTTTCCCTCCCAGGGCTGTTTTTTTTTCTCACCCCCAAGGTCATAATGCGCCCCAACTTATCTCTTTGTTCTCACAACAGTCCTTGTTAGCATCACTGAGCCTTGAATCTCCTTCATTGCTAGTATAACTGTACCCTGGTTTTTTTCCTCTGTTTACCTCAGGTGGCTGTGGCCGACTTCAGCAGGGAGCTATGGCCGACCAGCTCCTGCAGGGAGCTATGGCCTTGCTCTCTGCAAGCCATTCTCCAACAACTTTTCTTATTTCTCTCAATGGTATTGTTAGAATCTTAACAGGCAACTGTGTGATTTTTTTTCTTTTTTTTCACAGATATGTACACATTTTACATTATATATGAATTATATTATGTAGTGTGAGAGACTGAAATGTCACATGGCTCTCTCACAGCTTGATTGTGTCTGTGCAAACCTCCAGGAAAACCTGCTGCTGCAGCCTGTGAATTGGTCTGGGGGATGTTGCCCAGAGAAGCTGGAGTGTATTGAGGGATGCACTCTCCACTTCTTTGCGGTTGCATTGTCTGGACTCTACATAACCCTCAAAGGGGCAGAGGTGTGCTGAGCTGGCCCCATCCTGGAGCTGTCCGTGGCTCTCTTGTGTGGGCCAGACCCCACGCCTGCATTGCTAATGGACTGGCAAGAGGCAAAGAAACCAGATGCAACAAAACCTGTGGGACCAGAGAAAAAGAAAACTAAAGGTGATCAGATATGCTGATCAGGGGATATGATGAACTTAAAAAGGCAGCAAAAAATATTACTCAGTGTGCATCCACCATCAAAGCCTGATCCGTATGCACCCACCAGCAAAGAGTTGAAGATTAAGGACCAAAGGGATGTCACTGGATCCATGGTGGTGACTATTCTTGCAGCCCTATCCCTCATCCTTGCTTTATTTCTGTCTTTTCCTTCCACTCTGTCCTATCGCTACCCCACTTCACTTTT
Source organism: Athene cunicularia (assembly GCF_003259725.1). Lineage (NCBI taxonomy): Eukaryota > Metazoa > Chordata > Aves > Strigiformes > Strigidae > Athene > Athene cunicularia. The sequence continues at coordinate 74,454,541 of NW_020799092.1, forward strand.
TTAATAATAAAAACCTGGTCTGGGTGTTTGGCATTTGACCTCATTTGTGTCTTAATCTCACTCTTGGGATTATATCGAAACCTCCCCCAACATTGGATCAGGACATGTAGGGAAAGAAATTCTGTGCTGGAAATCCAGGTTTTGGATGTGTTTGGTACTTGGTTCGTGTACTTTGAAGGCCTTCTCAAGGGCTGTGCCTGACTGATGGGTTGCCGCCCATAATGAACTGAACATGAGGCAGATCTTCCTCCCACCACACATTCTTGTCTTTCAGCATGTACTGGGACAGTTATTTGGCAGCCGGCTGAAATGAGAATAACTTGTAAAAATTTTGAAGCCTCAACTTAACGCTTTTTGGTAACAATAACATCCGAAGATGACAAAAACAGAACTAGGTGGAACATCAAGCATTTTAGAACTGCAATTTGAATCTCAATGTCAGTCAAATGGATGTTGGTCCATATTGGCCTTTATACACTGATCAGGTAAATCCAGAGTAAACTAATGAGAGTGGTGTGACTGGAAGGTTTGGGAGAAGGTTTTTAATTAAACAAATTTAATGAAAACAGTGCAATCACAGTTATATTTAAACAATAACGTTGCACAAAAAAAAACCCCAAATGTGACATGCTGTCCAAGAAAATCTCTCTGATGGTAATCAGAGAGAAATAGAATTGAAAAGATGTAACTTTATAGCTATCAAAACATATATATACAGCCAAAAAAATAAATAGAGTATAGCTAAAACTAAAGAAAAGCAAAACTGAAGTTTTACAAGAAGCAAGGGCTCAAAACATCTGTCTGTCTGTTTAACTCCATCAAGATCACAGTCATTTTTTGTATATGTCATATCTTGCAAATCTCTTTCAGAGATCCTAAGTCTGTCAGTCATTTTCATTTTGGCTTAATTGAGTATGGAGACTTGAGGGCAGGATCAGGCACAGCACTTACAGGCACACAACAACTATTTATTAACTAGATATAGGCATGGGCTGGGATAAGTGTGTTGTAAGATAAAGCTATGGCTTACCCTGGAGTAGAGGAAGACACATGCAAAATATAGGTTAAGATATATTCACACACAACAGTACAGTCACCCGATGAGTGTCTGCTGGCCGTATTGTCATCACTGAAGTGCAGAAGTGTTAAATTCTGCAAGTCTTTGAAACATACTGATACTCAGTATTGCTGAGTTACCACCACCTAAATCTACCTTTTCCCCACAGTTTTTATACATTTTTCTCCTGGTGTTTTTCTTCTGAATAATTAATTATTAACTTATTAGTAATACAGAAGCCTCACTTTTTAGTTTCTATCTTCTTATTATGCACAATTTATTGTCCTATGTGCTCTCTCTCACAGATTAAGGCAACTGCTGCTCAGTGCTAGCTGCACCTAGATCACAAACTGAACCTCCCAAAACTAGGGTGAGGTCACATCATCATGTAAATCTAATGACACATGAAAGTGGAAAACTGCCATTTGCAAATGACCAGGACATTACATTCCCTCTCACACATGTTTTTGCTACCTGTTGACTTGATTTCTACAGTTCATACCTAGAAATGAAATCACATTCCAGCCATGTGCTCCATGCTCAGCATCGACACCTGACAGATCTCCCTGAGCAGAGGTCCTGTTCTGGATTTCAGACTTTATTTACTTTATTGTGATTATAGTCTGTCACAGCAATCCATGCCTGCTGGCACCACTAATCTGCTCATCAGTAGTTAAGGATTCCTGAGCTCAGCTGTCCTCGTTTGCTGGTCCTTGTCTGCAGATGTTTTGCACAGCTGCTGAGAGCAATAACTCGGTATCTGTCAGCTATTAGGACACTGAGGTTTTTGTAGCCACCAAACTCCAGAGGCTCAGCAGTAAAGTGTTTTAGGTACTTCAATCTGAAAATCTGTGTCACAGGGTAAAGTTTTCCTTACAAAAAGTACATTCATATAGTAAACAAAACTTGCCTTTCCAAGAGGACAGTGAATCTTTATAAACAATGTGATGACACTAATCCACTGCTGAGTTCATTATTTTAAAGTTTTAAGTCTTCTTTTAAGCACAAAGTCTGAAAGACCCAAATCTGGATTTCATCCTAGACATCAACTCCTTGGTGTCAGGGTTTGTACATTTTATGAAGTTTTGACATGGCAGATGGAAGAGTCTCTGTGGAATGGATATAGATGATTTTTTTTTTTTTTCCTTTCTCCTGTTTTTTCCATTAGCACTGGAATGCCTCAAAAATAAGAAGGAAAGATCCACTGTCAACAACTATGTAAAGGCTGCTTCTCATGGATCATTTGTAGAGCCATTAGAGCAGGTCTGTCACTTAACTCCACATTGAGAGGGCAGCCTAACGTGACTCCTACTAGTTCAGGGGTTGCTCCCTTAACTGTTCACTTTGGATTGCTCAGAACGCATTTGCATACAATGTGACTGGATCTGATAGGAAAAAAATTAAATGTAGAATTTCAAGAAGGGAAGGAATAATCATCTCAGACTTTTCCTTCAGTACCTCTGAAGAATACTGTAAGACTCTCACCTAAAAGTTAATTGGCTATTGGAGCCAATTTCTTTCTTTCCATACACTTTCTAATTTTTCCTATTATTGTCCTAACAATCCTACTATGAAGCATCAGCACTCTCAGAAGTGACTTTTTTTTTTTTTTTTTATTTTTGGTTGGCTTGTTTTCTTTAAACACCCAGCAGGTCATCTAAGGAATTTTAGTTATTCCTCGATAAAATACCAGAAAGTTTTCTTCAAACCACACTTGTTTTTTGGTTCAGAACAAGGGTTTATCTGCATTATTATTTAGAGTTGCATGAGTTAATCTAGATGGTTACAATCAGTAAGTTCTCAAACACTGGGCTACTAAATGCAGCTGCAGTGAAGCAATAGAGGCAGAAGCGGAACCTGTCCAGAATTCTTCCTTTCTTACAGATTCTCCATAAGGAACTCTACACTTATTAAACATTCATTGTTAGTGTAAAAGCCTTTTGTTAAAGACCAAAAATGCTGGGTTTTGTTGTTGCTTTGTTTGGTTTTTTTGTTGTTGCTGTTTTGGGGGGTTTTTTGGTTTTTTTTTTTTGTGGTTTTTTTGGTTTTTTTTTTTCTCCTTGATACTCCAATAATAGTGTCATTTACCTTCTCTCTAATTTATTTAACACACACACACACACACATCAAAATAATTTGTACCTTTACAGTCTTCTTTGCAACATGTATATTTTAGCATCATCGTTCTTTGGAAGTTTGTTTGGTATTTTGTTTTTTCTTTGATTCTTTCTTTTCTAAGAGATTTTTATAAAGAGCCTCTCTGTGCTTTTATATGTCCTACAAGCCCAGCCCCCGTGGAAGATCATTCAAAATGTCTCATTAGATTTGAAAAATTTTGACCCCAGTGCAAAACTTAGTTCCATCAAGCCAAGCCTTATAATTTTGTTAATTATTATTCGCAAGTTTTGCGGGTTCCTCCACAAACTCATATTTTTTTCTTACACAGTTCAGAGTACTTTCTCAGGAAGATATGAAAGGTTTGTTTAAAAGCATATGCCGTGTTGAGGGGTGAGATAAAATCATTAACATGACGAACGCCGCTTTCCCCCTCTGGATACTGTCTTGTTTCATAAGAACAAAATATCCTCCTCTCCACACATAGCAGAGATATATCAGGTATTGATACGATACTGATCTCTATTTGAGCACAGGAAATAAAAAGTTTTCAGAGATGTCTTGACACCTTTACAATTTTGTTTTCAATTTAAACCTGTAGACATAGTTTGCCACCTTGTGGCAAACGTGCTTTTAAAAACTATGAATGGACTTGTCACAAATCATGTCTTTCTTATTATGATCATTTTCCAAAATCTAAGTCCACAGTTCAAAACAATAGTATTTAAAGCATGGACCCTCATTTATAGGAACTAATTAACTAATTGAATATCTGCAGTCCAGAAAAAACATTTAAGCACTGTTCACACCAGGCTTGGAAGTCGTATAATTTATGTAGGTTGTTGACAGATAAGTAACTGAGTACAAAGTCTTTCATGTATACAAGGTGCAGTCTTATTAGAAGTTTTTTCTTAAGATCAGTGATTATAGTTAAACTACCAGCAAAGACCAAGGTATTATAAGTAGCTGATTTTTCAGTTTCATGGTGAAATCACAAATAAACACTGGAAATTTAGATTGAGTCAACCAGAAATAAATATACTGCAGCACTATTTTCTGTCCGTTTCCAGTCTTTTAGATAGAAAGAACAGCTTGAGAAGAATTACATGTTTTCATCTAGGATGCTAGAAAGATCCAAACACCTTTCTACGTAACTTAGAGCTACAGCTATAGCCATCCTGAATATCTAACTGTTAGTAGAATTGGCTTCCTCTTTTCAGGCCATTCACTAGCAAAATAGTTTATAAGGAGGCCTATAAACAGTGTTTTGGACATAAATCTGAAATGTAAGAGACATAACATTCATTGCCAGTTGTGGACTGGTTGCAAAGGGGCTCTGAACCTCACTTCATCATATCCCAGCAAAGTCCTCTAGAGAGTGAGCAGGTGTATCTGAGAACTACTGACACCCTTACATTGGTTTGATTAATTATTCCACAGACTCTTTCCTTTCCCCTACGGTTTTGATTCTCCTATTACTCTTGTCTCAACCTGGGCAGTCATCTGAAGATTTTTAAGACACCTGAAATATTTTTCTGTTTATTAGCTACTAACTGGAAAGAAAAAACTGTTCTTAATCGGGCCAGACAGGCTGCTAGTTTATGGAAATGTCAGGATTTACTTAGATCCAGCTTCAGGCTGTCTTATCTTTAATTTTTGCCAAATTTAGATTCAGATTTGCCAATAAGTTTCTTTTGGCCCACAGATCCCATCCAGGGAATCTTTTTGTTTTATAAGTGTTTCACTGCTCTGGTACAGGCTCTGAGCCATAAGGAAGATGTGAAAGAGAAACTCATGTAGTTTAGGCTGATTAGTAACTGTCAGCAGGTCCTCACTCTCCTAACAGATTAGCCTCCTAACAGCAACTACATGAGGAGTAACCAACATTTTTTTTTTTCTTAACATACAGATATTCTCCAAAAAAGAAGAGCAGAGCAGTACTTCATTTGAAAGGGTTTTCCTCAGCTGCAAATGTTGTGTTTTCCATCGAGTTTTCAATATTAAGCCATAAAGGACAGTTGGAAAGCTGTCCAAAAAGTAAAGATAATGTAGTTAAAAGTTAATTCATGTAGTTACTTCAAAGTAGCAGAGAGTTCCATGACAAATCGAGAGTTTATGTAGCATATAATATGATAGCTCATATCTGGATGTTATAAAACACAGTTATCTGGATGACTTTTTCTCCATGTACTTAGGAAAACTTCAATTTCTGTTCTGAATGAAAGATGAAATCAAACATACAACTGTTTCTCAAAGGCACAGGTTTCTACAGTCTTCCTGTTCTTATAAGCAGAGGATCTTTCCTACCTCCTCCCCCTTACTATCTAAATACATATAAAATTTGGATTGCTTATTTTTTGCTTGTACTTTGAAGATATATTGACATATTATCCATTTTATTAGCTAATATAGTCATGCCAAGACTGAGTCTCCTTTTCTACTTGTGGTTTTTTTTTAACTTTAAAATGCAAATACAAGCCACCATCTCTGCTCCATCCAAGGAGCAATCAGTGCAATTGCAAACTGAGGGGAAACTATGTGGCTTTAATTTGCCTAATCTCTCAGTATCTATATATCAGACTAGTTTCCTAGGTAAGGTTACAGGAATCTTAAAATGATTTTCAATTGATGCAACTATTTTGAAAATCAGGAATAAATAATGCACATGTTAACTCAGCCTTGGCCATTTTCTAGGTTCAGGACAGGAGAAATACTCCACTGTTTAGCAGTAATGAGACTGAAAATCTGCCCAAAGTAGATTGATTCATTTCTTCTCTTTGTTTACCAGGAATCTTTTTATTCTTCTGTGTTTTCTGATACATGGTACTCAAGAAGAGGACAGAATAACAGGGATCTATCCAAAAACCATAAGATTTCAGGGTCAAGAGCTTCTTTATTCTTAAATTAAGTAAATTTAATCTAACAGCAGTTCAGTTGTACCCTGCTAAATTACTCTGTTCTTCCTCTGTGTCAGCATATATCAAGACACCCAAGAACACTAAATATGGCTTATTTTTGAGCCTCGAGCATGTTAAAAAATCAACATAAAATAGGCTGATAAATATTCTAACATGTAGTAGATTATAATGACTGTTTCTATACTATAAATCTGAACTTTTAAACAAATCATAAGCAAACCAGCTTTTTAGAGAGATGAAAACTGCAATGTCTTGTAAACCTGAGATCCAATGCTTTAAAGAAAAGAGGGGAAACACCACTCAATGCCATGAATCTTTAATAAAAATATGGGAGCCATGTAAGTTAAAAATGCAGTACTTAATCTCTTTTTTTTTTTTCTTCCTATCTAAACTACCAGCTTTCGGACTAACATGAAAGACATGGAGCTCATGCTCACAGTGGGTAGATGATTCAGTCACTAGAGGCAACTGCCCAGTTAGGACAGAAGTGCTCCCAACAGCAGCTGAAGAATGAACAGCTGCCGGTAGCATTACTGTATACCTCAGATGGTATAACTGATATGCTTTTCCCTCCATGCTCGAACATAAGAGTGTAAAATGCCTTTAGAGGAATAATAGATAAAGTAGGTAAGTGTTGCATGAATTTGTATCATTAAGTAAATAATTTGGAAATGTCTAAACAGAACTGTGTCAATGAATTTAAATTATCTTCTTTACCAATGACTTGGTTATTAAACCAAATTAACTTCAAGTATTCTAGAGGTATCCACTGTTCAGACAAAATATGCTACTTATCATCTGTAAGTATTTGCATACATAAGCCTGAGGTTATTTTAAATTATTTTCATGAAAATACATTCTTGCCTTTGCAAGGTGCAGTTAAAGCAAGGGATGTTGGTGGGAAGGGATAGATGTTAAATTTCTTTGGGATTATGAGGAAGTTTGGGGAGTTTTTAACTAAGAAAACAAAAGAAAACATAATTTTTTTTAGAAAGCATTGATTGAGACATTCATCTAAAGGTTTAGGCTCAACTCTTCTATTAATTTTGTTAAATGATCCCTGTCTACATTCCAGAAATTCCTCTGAATTTTTCCCTTAAGCTAAATGAGAAATATTTGAAAACCTTCACTTTGATTTGACCAAGACTGTTTTGTTCTTGGTAATCTTAACCTAAAACTTTGCTCACATTTAAGCATAAAATTTAGACTGGGATTTAGACAAATACACGTAGGTGGTCACTTTATCCCTATAACAAATCAAACCAAAACCTCTGGCATGAGCACCTGTAGGGAGTTGAGATTCATGTTCGAATCCAACTGCTGTGGCTTAAGCTCTCTTCAACAGATATGCGTGTGGTAATTGGAAATCATCTCTTGATGCCTGGAGGTAACCCTTGAGGGACGTAACATGATTTCTTCCTGTGTCAGGGAATAATGGATGCTAAAAGCGACCCAACCAGCATTTAAATGCCTACAAGTTTTCTTCTGTACACTGAGTAAAATTAACTTTTTGTGGGTTCCTGCAGGATTTTGTGGGTTTGCCTATTACAGAAAACCATTTATATTTTTGCAACCCTTTCAGTAAAATCAACAGTCTTATGTATGTAAAGAAAATTATCTTACCTGACATCTGCATGTGGGGTTTATAACTTCACTATGGCAACATGAAGCTTTTGCTGTCAGTATACTTGTCCATGTGTATTCCTAATTTTGCACTTCCTCTCTCCTCCCAGTGAAACCAATACTTTATTAATGGAATGCAGGAGGGGATTAGAAGCATCAAAGATAACTAAGCTTCTACCTGTTTTATGTAAATGGATGACCACCTACAGCAAGAGCAACTGTGTGTTATGCCTAATGGAGTAAAAAAAGGTGTTCCTGTTCATGCCTCTCCCACCTGAGAAGAGTTTTAATCAGGTCCCAGACACAGGAAAAGTTCTCAAATGGAGCCTGTGCTTAGACTCTGAAGTCAGTCAGGCATGCAGCAGAAATATAAGAGCACAAGACTTATTTTCTGTGCTTGTGGAACTCCTCCTTTAAGTAATTAGTCTTCATGACTATATACAAATAGCTTGTATAAAGAGAATGCTTCTGGTACAGTTGTTTTATATGTGAGAGCAGATGAAACAGCAGTTGTGCAAGAGATTTCCCTTTGTGAATTAACCTAACAACTGCAGGGTCAATTACCTCTTACCCTCCCATACACAGACTTGGAACAGCAGATGTCTGTTGTGCTGTCGCTGCCTGGAAGGCATAAGAGTATGTGATAGCTACATTCTTTTAATTAGCATTCTTGCATGGACTTACACACAATTAATGTTAGATTTAGTGCATGATGAAGCACCTAAGCACCTTGACAACTGTCAGAAGGAAGGCAGCTGGACGAGGTTATTATTTTGATCTCTTGTGTACCTTGAATCTACCAGGAAAACGTCTGACTTCCTTCTAATAAACATTGCCAGTGTGCCTTGTGTCTTGAGTATGGCCCATTGCTTTTTAGTCTCATTTCCTAAAAGTCTTGGCCGAGTAAAATATTTCATTATGCCCTGACATGAAAAAATAACCATGACTATTTCTTAAATTTTTGAAACAAGTTCTGTGGGAGACGTATGTTCTCAGAACTGCCTGACCAATACTCTGGCTCTTCAACCCTGTTGTGATACCACAGCATCTCAGAAGAAAATTCAGCAAGATATTTTTTTTTTTTTTTTTTTTTTTTTTTTTGGTTTGCAGTATGGTCTTTTCATTGTGAAGATCAGAAATCTGTGCAAGATAATTTGAAAGTAGTATAACACTTTTTTCTCAATAGATTCACAAGACACAAAGGAATCTGTGAGGCATGGGTTGTAGTTAACTGTCTATAGAGAAATTTTCATATGAATAAATTTTGAGATATCTGCAAACTAAAGCAACCAAAAGACTATCACACAACTTGGCTGCAGTGTGGGATAGTGGAGGAAAGGGTTTTTTTACTTTTATTTTTTTTACTTTTTCTCTAACAGTCTTCCATTTTTATTTCTCATAATGTAATTTCTTCTCTTTTCTCTAATATTTTGTAATTTTTTAGGGGTTTTGTTTTCAAATATAAGTGATTTTATAGGGAAACCATGTATAGATGAGAATCTTTTACTGTTTCAGTCACTTCCATCAAAAGAATTTGCCTTGGTCTTAGAAGAGCCAGCCTTTTCCTCTGTGCCCCTCTCACAGTTTTAACCGATGTACCAGATCTCTCTTTCTCCTTGTCACTAACAGTTTTGCACTTTAATAATACCCAGGCTCAGCCTTTTCTGGAAAGGTGAGCCTGGCTGTGAACTTCTAAAAAGCTACTCTGGAAGAAAAATTAAGAGCAAAATAGTCTAGGGAGAAAAAAAAACCACACCAAAATCCCACAACAAAATACCCCCAAAAAAGCCCAAAAATAACAAAGAGGAGAAAAATAAAAAGAGAGGATTTTCTGTGCCCTGGCATATCTGTCATGATCCTCTCTGTTGAATTATAACATTAGGGGTTTCATCCTGGGATATCTAAATCAGTACACCCCAATGAGTATATTAGCACCTTTCACCATGACAGCACTTTCCTGAACATGTTCCTCCAAGCTCCTTCAGACAGATAGTCCTTTATCCCTATTAGCCAATAAATCTGTCCTTTAAAAATACAGAAGATTTTCTCCTTCAATATTTCCTTCCTTCAGCACAAAAAACCAAAAGGCAGCTTTTCATTGTCTGAATGATGGGAAGCATTTTAAAGAACATTAACAAGATTTTTCTAAAAGCATATATTATCCTGCTACCGGTGCTTTTATTCTCATTATCAGCAAGACAAATCATTTTTATTCAACTCTATTTATACATGTGGTAGACCAAGAGAAAATGTTTTTAAAAAGGCTCAATGAGGTGTTACTTAAATGTGGTTTTCAGCTTCAAGTGATTTATTATCTATAAATTGAAAGATTTCATTCCAGAAGGCACCAGGACACTGCACTCTTCCTCCTTATTGCAAGCTGTATTTGAGCTAAGATTACAGCAGGTGAAAGTTCTAATGTCTGTTCAACAGATCTTATGAAATAATTGCATCCAGGAACCATTTGGCTCTCATTAGATCCAAGACTGAAGGAACAAAATCTTTTGAAGGAAGGAAAACTCCCTCCCCCAAACAACACCCCACATTCACACACAAATATCTGATAGGCAAGTTCTTTCTCTCCTCCAAATATGCATAGTAAGCATAGAAGCCCAACTCCATGGACCTACCACTGTTTTTTAAATCCCATGATGTTTTCATTTCATAGGGCATTACTAATTAATTACGTGTCTTAGTCTTCTTCTGCCTTCCAGTGTTTTTCCGTCTGCTGTATTTTATAGCCCTGAATGTTTGTGTGGTTTCATAGCTCTGAATGGTTTGTGTGCCTATTTTTTCTTCCTGTTGTCTCCAGTATTCCTTTCAGCGGTGCTATGGCTATCCGGTATGATAAAGAATCTACATCACTAGTCTGAAAAGTAGTTTCAGAAGAGGACGAAAATAAATGCACTGTTTTATACTCATGATTCCTGCTCTCTTCTGTTTGTTATATTTGTGTAGATTATGATCTTCAGAAATTCATTCTGGCCCAGAAAGTTCCTTCATAAATCAGAAGCAGGAGACTCTGTCTAAATTTTCTCAATAGACCAGGCATCAGAGAGTTGGCTCAGAGCTTCACTTCTTTCTCCCTCAAAATACATTTTTCTGTTTCTTTCCTGAGGCCTTTGCTTCATTTTCTGTGACCGAGATGTTGCCTAAGTATGAAAGGAAAAGGAAACTGTCAGCAACTCAGGCTGGGTATATAATTGGCAGCAGAACATTACATTTCTTAAGTCCAAAACCTCTCTTTTTCCACAATACATGACAATTGTAGACCTTCTGTCATCAAGACTTATGTCTCAAATAGCAGCCCTGGGAAGGCCTTAAGGGTGAGCAGCTACTGAGATGTTCTTTGATAATCAGATAATTAATTCATGAAAAGCTGTGGGAGTTGAGCATACAGTTACTTATGGAAATTCTGAGTATCTGCATTTTCAGGTGCCAAATCTAGTCCTGTGCATCCTGCTGGTTCCTAACAAACCTTGAAGTCTGAGCTCTGTCAGCACCCTCTAAAATTACTCAAAGACTGACATGGGAAAGTCATTCTAATGTTCCGAGATGTATTCTTATAAATGTCAAGAACAGAATATAGGAAGATCTTTCTTTCATTGATTGTTAACTCATTAGAGGTCCATTGAAAAACAACTAGGAAAAAAGAGGAAGAGAGGATGAACTTTTAAGGTGCAGATTTGTTTGCCAAAATCCCATGGTCATCACTATGACTCATGTAATCACTATTTAAATTGCCTGTGTTTCTGAGATGCCTCTATTCTGTAGCTTTCTCAGATGGTTTTAATTTCAGATACCCAAGAATAATTATGGTGAAAGTAGTGCAAAAGCACAGTTCACAGTGGCCCTTGAGATGTAGGTCTAGCCAGTACAAAAAGAAGCTAAAACCAGTCCATTTATATCCTACCATCAAGAAGATGGGTAGCAGATGTTGAAAAATATTAATATATACTTCAAGGGGAGCAAGGGTGGTGTCCTTTCATCATAAAACATATTAGTATTGCTGTGGTTGATTGCCTCATCATCTGCTATAGATATTTTCATCACTGTAACCACCTAATATGGTCTTCTGCTTCTTATGGAAGCTTGACTCTAAGGTTTTGAGAGCTGAGGCAATCTCCAATGCCGCAGAAACAGCTGTAGCTATGCGACTAAAGTATTTTCAGTCTTACCAATTTATGGAAGTTTGTATAACTATCTAACCTGTTTGATCAATATATTCCTCCAGCGTCACATTGGTTTCCATTTCTTCATAGGTCATCCTCTCTTGTTTCATGTTTCATTCCTCAAGCAGAGACAAATAGTGTAGTTGATGATGACAGGAAGTGCAGAGACCAAAGACCTGGGTTTACTTTCTTTTCCTGCTATGATTTCTCCTGCCTGTAAGGAACAGAAGGAATTAATGCCTCAAACATTCACCAACACAGAAAACCTCAAGGACAAACTGAGGCCATTGTGATTATTCTAAGGAACGCTGCCAAAGGAAGTGCAAAAAGTATTGAAGGATGCATGTCCCCACTCCCTTACAGTTGCAGACTCCTTAGAAAAGTCTTAAAGGGGGGAGTTGTACAGCTAATCAATCCCTGGCTCCCTTGTGTAAACCCGATAGTCTGTGGCTCCATTGTGTAAGCCTGATACAATCCAGGCCTTGTTAGTGCCTTCACCATTGAAGAGGTGATAAGGACTGATAAGAGGTGAGCATCTGGCCCCAGAAGTTGGATGATTACTCAAGAAGCATGAAGTCAGCAAAAATCTGTGGGAACTGGAGGAGAAGTAAAAGCAGTAGGGTGAGTATGACCACTGACTCAGTTGAACAAGGGAGTTGGTGCACTCCATTCCCCCTCAATGCATGCATAGAACCCATGCTCCACCTTTTTCCTCATCTCTCACAGAAATGAGCTCATGGAATACCTGTCTCTCTATGTCTAGCATGTTAATCAGCTAACAAGAACTTAAAATGTGACAGAAAACTTTGTGTGTATGCACCCACCACCCAAGATTACCAGACCTGAGATAATGCTGGAACCTGGGGTGGCGACCAGATTTCTTTGACTCTCTCTCCTTTCGTTTTATTTTCATTCATAAAGATTTTTCTAAGAGACCACATTGCTTATTATCCTTTTTTTTTTTTTTTTTGTCTACCATAAGTAAAATTTTTAACCGCTCATCTGGTGTCATTTCACCTTAATTTAACCCAAGAGGATCAGAGAACCTTTACGACTCCCTGGGCTCTAGGTCATAACACTGCTTTCTTGGACACATTTTTGTACATCTCAGTCCCTTCTATGGTTAGCAGGGTACCATCAAGACACATACCTGAAAAATGCTGTGAGTTGCTAAGATACTGTATTAGTAGAGGGGGATTTCACATTATTTCTTCTCTAGTCCAACCCTAGAAGTTGGGGGTTTTTTTGATAGTTTGAGACTGTGGTGGTACCACCCACCCTCTGCCCTTGACAACTTGGAAAGCATCAGAGTTTTTAGACTTATTAAAAAGTAATATTTGGCAGGAAATGGTCTTCCTCTTCAGTGTTCTGAAACATCTCATCCCTCTCCCAAAGCTTAGGTTGCATGAGGTGACTATCCTATGAGTTTAAATATTTTTTTTATACCGTCTTCAGGAGAAGACACTGTCAGGGAATGCAATCATTCAGAAAAGACTTGTTACTTTTGGAATCAAAAGCCTTTTCCCTGAATAGATTTATTTAAGTGTTCCTGTTCTAGCACACTTTCCTGATTATTTTTCCATTTTAAAAAGTCTCATAAACTGTATGTTCCAGACCCTTTATCTCTCCTCAAATAAGGATCATTGTGTGCTATAGAACAAAGATATTTAGCAGAAGATCTGTAGTGCATGGCTATTTCTGTTTCACCACTAAGAACAGGCATTGAGGGATCTAAAATGAAGGAACATCAAAGACATTATTTGCTGGTAGTGCAGTAAGGCTGGCCAGAAATGTTCACAGTTTGCTAACATGATTAAAGAGTAGTTAGGGATTACTTCAGTAGGAGTACCTGACTGCTTGGTATTCATTACATATAGTCCTTTTCTAAAACAAATGTAGAGGATCTGAGATTTCTCAGGGAATCTTTATTTCAAATAAATACTGAGAAGGAAACAAATCATTTCTGTAATACTGCTGTAGATAACAAGACTTGGGATCATTGCAAACGGAGTTCAACTACATTAAAATAAATGGTTCTACTTCTGAGTTTAGAGTTGAAAAAGTGACACAATAGTTGCTGAAAGAAGAAAAATTCTAGTAAAAATTGAAATAAAAAGAAATTAAAACCATGTACTTGTGTGATAAGACCTCAGATATAGTTGACCACATTTTTTTTTCCTTTGTGTCATTACTTTTTTGAAATGGAGATTAATGCCACATAATCATTCAAATGAAAACTCTCTTTTCTGTTACCTATGTGTTTACCTGCATCTGAAGAAATCCTAAGGTCACAGTTTTGTGATAGGAAAAAGACACAGATTCTGCCAGTTTTCTCAGTTAAATATTCCTTAATTATATAAATTTTTTGGTAGTGACAGAATTGGGATAGGAAATTTAAAAATACACTCTTTCCTCAATTATCAACCTAAAGGACTCCCATAGTGGAGTCCTCTAGAAGTATAAAATACTATAAGGAAAGCAAGTTATTTGCCTTGCCTCTTACACGTTTGATCTTCGATATTCTTTAATGTGAGAGTCTAAATAACTCAGATATTTTGTGCAGAGCTTGAGGAAACAAGGGAAGGAATCACTGAATGGGACTAATTCTACCAAAGCCGGGTCTAACTTCGTAGTATGATGAATCAGAATCAAGCCTCTCTGGCTTGAATGCCAAAAACATATGAGCCCTATCTAATCTTAATTCTTTTAGAGGCACCAGGACTATGTTATTTTTTTAAGGGCTGTTTCTACCAGTATCTAATCCCATTATCCAAAAGCTGTCACAAGCCCCATTCCCTGCTCCTTCAGGTTGTGCTTCAGCCCACAGGAGTCCTCATGCAAAGCATTTATAGAAAGGGCACTCCCTAAGCCACAGGAGGTGCAGGCTCTAGCAGCTGATGCCATCCCTGTCAAATTAGTGCACTGAATGTGGGAGGATCCTTACCCTGATTGTCCAGTCACAGTCATACCGATGAGCTCAAATTCTTGCTGATGTCCTACTGACACCTCTCCTACATGGAGCTCTCCAGGCATGGGTTGTCTCTCTGTACAAAACAGTATTGTCAGTCCTTTGGTACACACTTTTTATAATGCTACATGGTGGTGTAGCATTACAAACACGACAAATTCCCTGAAAAAAGGGATGTCTTCACAACACATTACTATGCCATGCAGAAAGAGTTTTCAGTCCCAAAGGTAGAATAAATTATCCACATCAACATCTTTGATGTCATTCTAACTATCATCATCAGAGG
Source organism: Athene cunicularia (assembly GCF_003259725.1). NCBI lineage: Eukaryota > Metazoa > Chordata > Aves > Strigiformes > Strigidae > Athene > Athene cunicularia. The sequence continues at coordinate 74,469,680 of NW_020799092.1, forward strand.
CTACTGTCCTTATGTTTCACTCCTGGTATGATGATGGCTACAGCTTAGAGGAACACGGGCCTGTGTGAAAGGAATGTACTTGCTCATATGCCTCTATGTGACAGCAAAAGCACTAGTAGTAATACCAACAATCATAGCACATACATCAACCACAATGAGATAGTGTTGAGAGCTTTTTTTTTTTTTTTTTTAACTATTATGATTTTATCCCTGTAAAAACACAGAAAAACAAGAAAAATCTAAGCACTCAGAAGCTTGAGAGAAGGATAGCACCCTGATGTCCAGTGTGCAAGAGGGCAGGGTACTGATGGACACATGAATAAATAGCCAGAGGCTCTCACAGGCCCCAGCTAACTTGTAAACACATGTGCGTTCCATATGTTCACTTCTGATCCAAAACTGGTTTCAGTCTCTAAATAGAAGGCTTGGCAAGTGTGTTACTAGTCCTGGGGAGTCTGGCTTTTTATCAGACCTGGGATGTTTGCTCAAGAGAGCCAGCTGACTTGCCCTTCATCAAATGTGCCCCTAGAAGTGTTGCTGCAAAGTTCCCACATTGCTACCTCTCCAAAACTGTCCTCTGGATGGCATAAGTCTTTAAAAATTGGAAGTTATTTTTTTGTTTACTTTGGTCCCCTGTATATCTGTGTTATCAAGCTATAGAAATACAAGATCTTATATTTATAACTGAGGGCACAGTTTATAACAGAGAAAACCATTTAACATTTTGCTCAAAAGGATAAATCAACAGGCATTTTCCAAACTGTCTGCAGAGAGGAGCACCAGGGACAATGCTGCTGTCATCCCGGAGAGTACCCACAGAGAGCTGTTCAGAGAGCAGACTGAAAACTGACAGGAGTGCTGGGAGATCCACTGCTCTGGCTGGGTCATTTGGTCCTGGGAAAGATAAGGCAAAAGTCAGAAAGGGATTCACACTGAAGGGCAGCAGTAAACTTTTCCTTGGACAATGATAGATTCAAAAAGCGTTTTGGTTGGTTTGTTTGTTTGTTAGTTTGTTTGGGTGGGGTTTTTTTGCCTTTTTTTTTTTTTTTTTTTTTAAACGGGACAAATTCCGTACCCAAATTTTCATGATACAGTAAATAAAACTTGGAACGTGCTGCTTTCATCCTGCTGAAGTGCTTTGTTTTGCTTCCGAACTTTAAGACAGCATAAAAGATTAACAAGTAATTTTTTGAACAGAATAATTAAAGTTTAAGAGGATAAGATACATCTATTATTTTATAGTCTTAAAATTCATTGCTATTTTAATTAATTTTTTCATAATCTATTCAGTTTTGGGTTTACTAAATAATGGTTTTCACAAATATTATCAAAGGATTCCTGACATCTTCTATTCAAGTTACAGAAAAAAAAAAGCCAAAGAGCTCTAAACCCACTGATAAATCCTTCATTTGATGCAGAGCTGTGGTTATTATTATAACACAAGGCACATACAAACTTCTGAAACACTTTATACTCTTAAATATATTTTTTTAATACAATCCTAATTAGATAAGATTGGGAGGGGGAGAAATTTATAACTTTATTTTTCAAAAAATCTTAATTTTTGTACACTGAAGCTGTGCTTTTTGGGAGTTCAGATACAGTATCACCAATTTACAGAACAGCCAAGGACTTTACTCCAGAGATACCAGCACAATCAACATTCTGTTCCGGCCTTTCAAGCCAAAGTATTTGCACACATTTTTTCCTCAGCCTTCCCTTCTGCTTAGAACATCATGCTTGTCTCCAGAAGCCAATTTCTAAAATCTGACAGATGTTGAAGTACTTTATAAATGGTCTTGAAAAATTAAGAAAGTTATGTCTTGATACACTTTAGATACTTCTTCAGAGCATGTGATATCCCTGGTTCCTCCTTGGTTCCCTATATCTGAGGATGGTCCATATTTTCCCAGAATGCACTGCAGGACTTTCAGATGCATGCACCAACCCTGAAGTGTAAGCTCTGAGATATACCATAGACCCAGACTACAGCAAACCTGTAAGTTGCTTAAGATACAGTACATTTCCCTTTACTAAGAGCAACAAGTACCATGTCCTTTAAAAAAGGAATATTCTTTTTCAACAGGCATATAGATGAAACATCCTAACAAATTATCTGAGGCTTAATAAAGTTTATGGGTAATAAAGTTTATTAGGGAAATCCTATGTCTCTGAAACATGATAATTAATTAAAACTTCATAATTAATACTGTCTTTCATTTTTTAAAAACCACTGTACTTCTGAACTCTATAATGAAGGAGGTAGCCAATGAGAAAGACAACAGTGGACATTTCTAAGGTCCTAAATCCTGTGTTCATTACAATCCTTCCATATAAAATCCACTGGTTGTTCTCTCCCCCTCTTTCCCTTCTTTGTCTCATTTCTTTTCATAAAATAAACAAACAAAACCTCACCATGAATAAAAATGGGAAAAATTAAAAGTCTGAATTTCAGAGATTGCTGACACAGATTCAGAACATGGAAACTGTTTTTATGTAAAGGTGAAATACTTCAGGAGTAGCAAAACTCCCCTCAGGACTGAACTGTATATTGGCGATTACCTGCCACCCCATTAGTTCCGTTCATTTATGGTATAAACTGCAACCCAAAAGATTCAGACTGCTTTTCTGCAGGAGTACGGTCTTGCTACCATCTAGTGGTTAAAACAGATCTTTGCACTGTTCTTTCCAAGCCAGTATTCACGTGCTACAACTCTGTGTCTGCCCGAAAAACTTTGTGGAGATCTTATGTGCATCAGGAAAGACATGACAGGTGGGAAAAATTATAGAATGGTGCCAGGAACGGAGACCAAAGAGGGTTTTTCTTAGATCATAAAATGGCAATCACAGAATGGTTTGGGTTGGAGGGACCTTAAAAGTCATCTATATCCACCCCCCCTGCCATGGGCAGGGACACCTTCCACTAGCCCAGGTTGCTCACAGCCCCGTCCAACCTGAACTTGAACACTGCCAGGGAGGGGGCAGCCACAGCTTCTCTGGGCAGCCTGTGCCAGTGCCTCTCCACCCTCACAGGAAAGAATTTATTCATTAAAACTAATCTAAATTTAGCCTCTTTCAAGTTAAAACTCTTAGTCCTTGTCCTATCACTACACTCCCTGATAAAGAGTCCCTCTGCATCTTTCTCATAAGCCCCCTTTAAGTACTGGAAGGCCACTCTAAGGTCTCCCCAGAGCCTTCTCTTCTCCAGGCTGAACAAAGTCATCTCTCTCAGCCTGTCCTCACAGGGAAGGTGCTCCATCCCAATCTTCATGGCCTCCTCTGGACTCACTTCAACAGGTCCATGTCTTTCTTATGTTGGGAGCTCCAGAGATGAATGCAGTACTCCAGAGGGGTCACAGAGAACAGAATAGAGGGGGGGAATCACTTTTCTTGATCTACTTGCAACGCTTCTTTTCATGCTGCCCAGGATACGGTTGACTTTCTGGGTTGAGAGAGCACATTTCTGACTCATATTCAGTTTTTCATCCACTAGTAACCCCAAGTCCTTCTCCACAGGGCTGCTTTCAAACAAATCATTGCCCAGCCTGTATTTGTGCATGGGATTGCCTTGACCCATGTTGCAGAACCTTGCACTTGGCCTTGTTGAACTTCATGAGGTTTGCACAGGCTCACCTCTCAAGCCTGTCAAGGTCCCTCTGGATGGCACATCCCTTCCCTCCAGAGTGTTGACTGCATGACACAGCTTGATGTTGTCAGCAAAGTTGCTTAGGGGCACTCAATCCCACTGTCCATGTCTCTGATAAAGATGTTAAACAGCACTGGTCCCAATACCAGTCCCAGAGAACACAACTCATCTGGTCTCCACTTGGAAATCAAGCCGTTGACTGCAGCTCTTTCAGTGAAACCGTCCAGCCAATTCCTTATCCACTGAGTGGTCCATCTGTCAAATCCATGTCTCTCCAATTCAGAGACAAGGATATGGTGTGAGGCAGTGTCACATGCTTTGCACAAGTCCAGATAGATGATGTCAGTTGCCGCTCCCTCATCCACCAAAACTGTAACTCCATCATAGAAGGCCAACAAATTTGCCAGGCTGTCACCAATCACCTCCTTATGCCCTAGCAGATTTTCCAGGAGGATCTGCTCCATGACCTTGCCAGGCACAGAAGTGAGACTGACTGGCCTGTAGTTTCCCAGGTCTTCCTTTTTTGCCTTCTTAAAAATGGGGGTTATGTTTCCTTTTTCTAGTCAACAGGAACTTCACCAGACTGCCATGACTTCTCAAATATGATATGTAGTGGTTTAGCCACTTCATCCACCAGTTCCTTCAGGACATGCAGATACATCTGATCAGGTCCCATAGATTTATGCACCTTAATGTTCCTTAGATTGACTCAAACCTAATCTTCTCCTAGAGTGGGTGGTTCTTCAGTCTCCCTGTTCCCTTCTTTGTCTTCTGTATCTTGGGCAGTTTGGCTGTAGCACTTGCCAGTGAAGACTGAGACAAAGAAGTCATTGAGTGCCTCAGCCTTCTCCATATCCCAGCAACTACATCACCCATTTCCTTCTGCAGAGGGCACACATTTTCCCTAGTTTTCCTTTTATCACCAACGTATTTAAAGAAGTTTCCTTGTTGCCTTTGATATCCCTGACCATTCTTTTAGGGTTTTGGCTTTCCTAACCTGCTCCCTGGCTGCTTGGACAGTTTCTCTGTATTCCTCCTAGGCTCCCTATCTTTGTTTCTTATCTCAGTAGGCTTCATTTTTATGTTTGAGCTTCTTCAGAAGCTCTTTGTTCATCCATGCAGGCCTCCTGATGGTTTTGTCTGACCTTCTCTTTTTTGGATGCATTGATTGTGAGCTTGGAGGAGGTGATCCTTGAGTATTATTCTGATTTTTGGGCCCCTCTCCCCTCCAGGGTTTTATCCCATAGTACACTGTGAATCAGATTTCTGAAGAGGCCAAAGTCTGCTCTCCTGAAGTTCCAGGTAGCAGGTCTCCAAGTTGCACTAAGTATCCTGAACTTCACCATTTCATGGTCACCGCATCCAAGGCTGCCCTTGAACTTCACACTCCCCAGCAGCCCCTCTTTTTTGGGGAGAACAAGGTCCAGTATAGCACCTCTCCTCACTGGCTCCTCTATCACTTGGAGAATTAACGTATCATCAGTGCATTCCAGGAACATCCTGGACTGCTTGTGCCCTGCTGTGTTTTCCCTCCAACAGCTATTGGGGTCATTGATGTCCCACATGAGGACCATGGTTTTGTGATTGTGAGGCTGCTCCTTTCTCTCTATAGAGGCCCTCAGCTGCCTGGTCTTCCTGTTCAGGTGACCTGTAGCAGTCCCCCATTATAATGTCACCTGTCCCTGCCTTCCCTTTAATCCTGACCCATAAGCTCTCGGCCGGCTCCTCATCCATCCCCAGGCAGAGCTCCACGTGCTCCAGCTGGTCACTGACATAGAGGGTCTCTCCTGCCTCTCCCTGTTTCCTTTCATTTCAGTACTCCATAGGAGCCATCCTATCATGTCTCCATGATGCCAGTAAGATCATAGCCCTGGAGACATGTGCACATCTCTAACTTTTCTATTTTTTCACCTTGCTACATGTGTTCATAGAGGCATTTCATTTGGGCCCCCGATGAAGCTGATGGACCGGCTGGAGTGGCTGGGATTCCTTTGTGCTGCTCTTCAGGTGCTCTCCTGCTGACCTGTGATCCCTCCTCAGGCTCTGGGCATCTGTTGCTGGCACTGGCATCAAGATCATAGGGATGGGATGGATTAAGATTAGTAGGAGTGTATGACTTCTTTAAAAAAAACAAATATATTGCATAAATTTATTTCAGGATTTTAGACCTCTACTGATTTCAGAATAGAAGCCTGGGAAGCATTTTATGTTGTCTTTTTCTAACATTCAGGTACCAGTATAGCAGTTCTCACTCTCAGTCTTCAAAGACAGACATAGTGACATACTCTCATAGACATAATAAGAACTAATGGCAAAAATTTTATTATACCAGATGTTGGTCCCAAAGTTAGATATTGTCTAGAGATTCTTTGCTCCATCATGAGTTTAACATCTGGACATAATCATTGGAATAAAAATAAAGGGATATGCTCAGAAAATGATATTGTACTGGCCAGCAACAAAATATAACAAACTGTTTAATCACTGCTCATTGATCTCTGCAATCTTCATGCTTCTGCACAGTCAAACTCATTGTCCCTTCTGTGGAGAAGTAGATGTATTTCTTATTCCTTGATGGGGAGCAGCTTTTCTTGTGGATTTTTACTAACAGCTACAATACCAAGTCTGCCATCTAGTGACAGACATACAAATAAAGAATAAAAGTTGAAGTCAGGAATGCTGAATGGCTTGGAGCTTTTGGTAACTCTAGGAAGAGAGTCCAGTTATTAAATGAACTGTCCATTTGGTCTTCTGAATTGTTATGCACATTTAAAACCAAAAATAGTGAATTCTTATATATTTTGGACGTATAAATTTTGAGGAGGATCTGTGATGTGGAAAAATTATTCACTCTTTTTTTTACTCAAGTCAAAATAGTGGTTTTATAGTATCATCTCAAGGCCATGCATATAATAAGAGCCTCACTGTAACTTTCCTTAGTAAAGGATTAGCATCTTTTTAAGTTCTCTAAACAAGCCAGAGGAAAGTTTGGCAACAGTTAGTTATTTCTAGCTCTACCAGCAGGGAAATCAAGGCACATAATATTTTATGGGAAGTCTCTGATTCAACCCAGCATAGAGACTAGCACTAGTAATTTCCACAACCTTGTCTGCACCACAGACTCATCCACCATGGCTAGTTTCAAGTGATTTTTTGTGTTAATAAGCACATTTTAGGGTAAATATTTTTAAAATGTCATCTGGATGCCAAAATATTTATTCCAAAATTGTTTCTAATGTCTTTTGGGATTCCCAAAAACTACAACTGTTAGTGCTTATTTTCTTATGTGTTCCAGACCTTGAAGCTTTTCCTTCTTCCCCTAATGTTATGGAGAAGTCTAGCCTAAAGGTAACGGGTAAGTTAAAGAGTGTAAATAAAATAAATGGCACATTAAGAAATACTACAGGAATAGAAGGAGGAGAATCAACTGCAAATCAGTAAAATATATAAGATGAGGAGTGCTTCAGAAAAGTATGGGAAAAGTGTGGGAAAGATTTTTCTTCCTACATTTTAAACATTTGACCTTATACAAGTGTTGCTTTCAGCTCACAACAACAGAATGGGCTAGAAATTATGACTAAAACGGGAACATGAAAGTAAGATCAATCACATCTGTAAATCTTGGCAGGCCAAGATGCACAACCTGCACATATTCAGTCTCCCTACAGCCTTTTTTTATTGCTGAGCCAGTATCTGAGGTGATGTCCAGTGTATGAAGTCATAAAACAAGAGATATTGTGGAGCTGTACTTGTGCCAGGGAATGTATCACACAGCACAATTCGGAGTATAATGGTTTTAAACTAGAAAACCTACACCATAGCTGCAGGTTTAAGCCTCCTCTTGCCTTATAAACCCAATACATACAGCATGCTGCTATGAACTGAGGACAGCTAGTACTAAGCTAGGCAAGGAACAGAAACATTAGCTTCTTCTAGAAGCTGATAAAGTTGTAGGACTATCTCAAAGCTGGAGAGTTTCAGGCCTACTAATGTTTTAAGTGTGCACTATAGATTAATATATTTTTTAAGTACTCCTCCAAACTAAAATCAAGGCAATTCGGCAGTCCGTTGTGTGGAAGGTGCTTTGAGGTTAAACAGATTGACACTGCAGATCCAGAAGCCTCAATGAGCACTTGATTATTCTTTGAAAGTCTTCATATTCCAGTGGCCAAGACTCAGGCTTCAGCTGAAGTACGCAGATAGCTCACATCTGCATTAGGCAGGCTGACACTAAATTTGGTGGAGATTGTGGTGTAATAATGATCAAAATCTGTGCTAGAAGGGTTATCCATATTTATCTATGTCTTTGTCTACTGGCAGGGTCAAGTTCAACTGTGTAATCATTCACAGTTGCTTATGTTGACTTTCATAGGAGCTTCCATAAGAAAGAAGTTGTAAACTCCTCAAGAAACCAGTTCCAGTGTTCTATATTGAAAGGCTTTCCTGTAATCTAAACTCAGTCAGTTTGTCAGTATTAAGAGAAAAAGGAGATCCTTTTTTAATGTTTGAACAATAGTAACTCATCCTGTAATTTTCCCTTTGCCGACTAAGCAACACCAATTAAATGTGTGACTTCTGCAGGAAAAACAAAAACCTATTTCTTTCTTTGTCTAATCAAGGTGTGGTGGTGCAATTCTCACCCCTCTCACCTCTCCTTGTTGGGCTGCTTGGTGCTAGGTGTGACTCGACCCACCTTCCCTGAGCTATACCCCAGTCTGTGGAGATAAGGACTGCGAAGGGCAGTGAATCAGAACATTACGGTTCCTCTTTAACGAGCCTGGCTCCTGCCCTCCTGACTGCTCGGATACCGAACGGCCTGGCACACTGGTGCCTGGCATGGGGTCAAACAGGAACAATAACAGAGTTGGACATTCATCAAGTTCTTGTGCAACCGCTGGAAGACACCGGAATACTTCATTGTTCGAGCTGCGCATGAGCAAAAAGTAACAGACCAAAGTCAGTTATCTTGGACTTTATAAATTGTGACCACAAGGGAGACCCTTTGAGCTCTCCTGGATCGCAGTGGGCCTGTGACCAGCATCTCCCCTGGGCTGGGACTCCTCTCAGGTACTGAAACCCTTAAGGTGTCGTCTGCTGTCAGAGCTGATGGAAGGCCAGGGCAAAGTCAACCCGCTCGAGTCTCAGTTATTGCCCGTTAAGGAATGCTGAGGCATTGTGAGTATTTACACTAAACTTGAGAGGAGGGAAATTTTACTTTGAGTTAGTTTCTTTTCCATCCACTCTTTCTCCGCTTGCTGGTGTGTGTGGGTACATACTTCATCCTACTGGATCCAAATACTTTTGTCTCTGTGTATGTTTGTGCGTTTTGTGCTTGTGCATGTAAATATGTATAGGTCTAAGATACCACAAAGTAAGTTAGCGTGACTTGTCATCTTAGAATCTGTAGATGTCACTATTTTTATAATGTTTTCTGAATTATTTTGTAATGATCAGGTGCTGTTATTAATAAATCTTGATTTCCTGTTAAACCATTACCATGTTAATACTTTAATCTGCAACACAAGGTCTAAAGGCATACTGGGATGTGCTGATCTGATTGCTCTTAATTCTGGAGAGGGACCATTACTGTAGATTGTTACAAATATGAAATTGGATCACTAGCTGCCATATTTCTAGTGAAGCCAGACATACCTTTGATACAGGGAAATGGTCACCTGCTTTGCAACTTACTTACTTATAGCAACATATAATGATTTCTGAATATTGATTAATAATCCTGCTTGCCCTTACTGTTCTGTGGAAACTTATCAAGGATTACTGTGGTCATCAAAACAAAGCAGTTTTCTGTAGAAACTTACCAAGAACTAAGAGACATGTCCTGGAAAGCACATGTGTTCTAAGAAGTTGAGTCTTTTTAGAGTATAGATAGCCACATATGGACAGTAGAAACTAGTATGCTAGTGCTTTTAGATAAAATAAAGGGGATAAACTTGCTGGAACTACTCTTGTTGTTCAAGAAACTGACTAAGAGAATCTGTGCATGCTCTGAGGAAAAGTACAAGGTGAGGAGGACTGTGAGCCTTCTTCCAAATGACCCCCATAGATGACCACCAAGAGGCAATGCACAGGTGAAAAGAGAACATAAACTGCTGACATCAGCCTTTTGAACTAACCCAGCCTTATTTATGCATATGTATGTTTGTATTATGTAATCCATTGAATATGTATATCCACACTCCATAAGTTTCTGTTAAGATGTGCTGTTGGTGTGCAAGCTTTGTGGAGAAATCCCCTTGCACCTCAGTGCCGGAATAAACACACCTACTTTTTAACTCTCCCCGAGTTGTAGAGTCTGTTTCCGCGCATCTGGGTTGTGTTCCTTGCCAATAAAAGTCTGCAGAGCTCTTCCCAAAGCTACCACAAGAACCCAAACCATGATTAATCATTTTAATGTTACAAAGATATATATGTGTATATATTAATGATGAGAAATTGAGGAATTCTGATATAAACGTAAGTGAATATGAATACATATAATTTTTACCTTTCATCTCTCTATTATTCCAGCCCTCTATCATTAAGAGTTTATACCTCAGCCGGTATAAACTGAATCACTTAAACTCATCTCTAAATTTGACTGAGTCTGCATTTATCTCAGTTCTTAATTTCCCATGTTTAGTTTGGACTTCCCAAGAGAATGGCAATGTTTGGTGACCAGGTGGTACAACTCTGGAGGAGCTATGTCAGTTCTGAAACAGATGTAGTCTTGTCCTGCCTCTGCTGTGAATTCCAGGTGTAGCTTTCATGTTCAAATAGAAAAATCCCTCTTACAACACCCTGTAGACAAATCCATCCTTCTAGCATGTTGTCTAGTCTCAGTGCTTACTGTAACAAGCTATGCTACAGAAGTCATCAACTGCTATGCAAGCTAGAATTTGTAGAAATAAATCCCCAGTTCATAACTGAGCGCAGCTCCGACGGCAGGACCCTCGCCCACTGTATGAATTTACATGTCAGCTGCCTGCAGAAGTCAGGACTGACTTCTGTGTTGCTCATATATGCAAAGCAGAGGCTTCAAAACAGACAGAATGGCCTTCCTGTGACTACGCCTCTGTAAAAGTGAGATCTCCTCTCTGAATCTCAGCAGAAAATGCTGCCCTGCCTGTCCTTTGACAGTGCCTTCCCAGGCCAGGACGAGTTTGTAACTCTGCTACTTCATGGATGGTGCTATTGCACCACTGCACTGCTTTTCTTCCTTCAGATTTTTCCGGCTGCTCCTGCTCCTTTAATATGATGTCTTTTTTTTCAACAAAAACACTGACAGATGGCATTTCTTTTATTAATCCTCCATTGTAGTTCTCTTTTAAATATAGCAACATATCATGGTTCCAGGCTTGCACAGAATCCTGTTTTAAAGTGGTAAAGTTGTCTGTATCTTTCATTGACAGCTTGTCTCTTGCATTGCCAGGGATATTTTTTTAGATTCTTACCTAAATTACAGGGATGGAGGAGAAAACAAAGCAGTCTTTCTCCCTCTGAATTATATGATAAAAGTGTCACTGGAGTAAAATGATGATTATAGGCTGAAGAGAAATTAAAGTTTTTCAGTTCTTGCTAATACTTTTCACAGATATAAAATACCCACATATCTTTAAAGCACCCTTCAAACTTTTGTCAAGCAGGATTCTTGCCATATTTCTGAGGTATTCTATATCTGAGAACTGTGAGCTGCATAGATTTACCATCTCTAAACACAGAGTCAGGGACTAGACCAAAATTCTTGAGTGTTAAATTCTTAGTGTTAAAATAAGACTCTTAAGCATCTGTTTGTCTTTACTGTATTTAAACTCAAAACATTTTTAAGGAGCAATGATATCTTTCTACTGTCAGGAGCATAAAGCAACAAGATTAAGGGGAAAATGTGAAGGATATTTAGGCATAAATCTGAAACTTAAATTGATGACAGCTGAACCTTTAGAGATCTTAAATATCTGTCTGTTTAGGTGAACGAAAAAATCAGCTCTATCCAGAAAAATTACAGGGAGGAACAATCTCAAAATTCATGAATTTCCAGGATCATTTATAGTGGGAAAATATTTTAGTTCTCTTTAATTTGCAATTACTATGATAATTTTTCTTTCAGAAAAACAACTGATGGAATCAAGCTGGCAAAAGAAACTGGGTTAAAATCTCATGGCTTACACTTAATGTTTATTCAGTGAGAACACAATGCTCTTCAGCAAAGATTTTTTTTCCTTTTATAATATATTCTCCTATCATGTATGTCTGCAATTTAAAGCGACATTATACCAAGAGACAATACAGTTTATGAGATCTGTGGCAAGGTACTAGACCTTTTGTCTACCTTTCATTAGCAGGTGGGAGAGAGATGAAGGATGATTAGCACGTGGGAGATAGATGATGGATGAATTTAGATTGAACCAAAATTGCACAAAATATTTGGCTTTTGCACATTTCCAATAATTAAAATAAGACAGCCTTTCTCTGTTCAAAGAAGTTCTAGTCATGAAAGATTACAGACATTTTGTATTGAGACTGGTAGATTAAAAGAAGCATGAAAATAAAAAAATATCTGATACTGAACTAAAAAGTAATTTGAATTCCAGGATCTGGCATTTTACTACTTCTTCATCTCTGCTAGCATCATTCTTTGTTTTTTTGATTTTATGAACTGGCCATTGTCAACCCTTTTTTGTCCAAAAAATTTAATATATGCCAAAGAAGAGTACCTTGAAAGCTGACAGTATCTTTTCAAAGTGAGGAGGCTTCTGGGATCCTAACACCTTTAATTCGTTTGTGGAAATTATTTGTTTAGGTAATGAAGATTAAAAAAATCTCTGCAGTGTCACAAAATGTTCATGAACAAGAAACTGTAAAGAGGATGTCTCAAACACCTCGAGAGGGACGCCCTGGCAGGGGGAACTGAGTGAGCTCTGTGGAGGTGGGGCAGTGTGTTTGCCCCTCCTGTGTTTGCCCAGAGACATCCTAACTGCACAGGTACAAGCCTGAGAAAATGAGAACCTTCTGGAACAACCTACTGTGCATGCATAGGAAAGACTATATAAAGGCAATACCCCACGTGTGTCTTTGGCGACCCACCACCTACCGATCATGCCGGCTGCTCTGTGACAATGCGGGATCCAAGGGTGGTGATTTCCCCTTTACCTATTCCTTCCTCCTCTCTTTTCGCTCTCCTCTTTCTGCTCTCTCTCTCTCTCACATATATTCATGTGTATAAGTTTTGCAGGAGTTGAACTGCGATTGGGTTGATAATTGATGGGTTATTAGGAGAACAGTCTGATCACCAAAGTGCCTTTATTCATTCTCAGACGGTTCTCAGTTGATTGTTGCCAAATTGTCTCCATTCACTTACTAAAGTGGTCAGTTAATAAAGTCACCAGCACAATTGTTCCTCTGAGTCACTGTGGTGACTCGGCCGCCCTGTGGCCCCGGCTCTTCCAGAGGCACACAGGCTCTTGGGGAACTCAAGATTCACCCCTATCCTAACCCACTGTGTGGGATGAGACAACACATGAGCAAAATTTAGTAGCATTAATAAACAGTACATTAGTTTGGCAAAATTTCAAAGTATATAGTCAGAGAAGCCTAGCGTGGTGTTTGCCCAATATCATCACTTTAATAACATGTCATAATCTTTTCAAAGCAAACAGATTCATGGAGGAAACACAGGAGCGATGTAGAGATGTGCTGCCATGGAGCGGTAAGGACACCCTCGCTCCCAGGGTGGCATTGGTCTGAGCCTCATGCCCCTGCAGTCATGTGGCCTGTATGAAAACTGGATGCAAAAAACTCCCACGTTTATCAGATCTTTCTGATTTCTGATTAATTTTATCATATTTCAGAGAGGAGATAAGTATCAGGAAATAAATTTAAAAAAAAAAAAAAAAAACTGGGAAAGAAACAAAACAAAACACTTGGAGACCCAGCTTTCTGAGATGTACAGCCACAACCTGAGGCAGAAGAAAAGATCATAAGCCAGAAAAAGGTGTGAGCCCAGGGAAGCTACTGGAGCTACTCCAATGTAAATTAGGTGAGGAGCTATTCTCGAACTGTCAAGTATCGCACTGTACCAAGCAGGCATGAAGTGCAACACAAGTATCACAACTTCTCTGTGTTTCCTTTGCTTTAGTCATGTCTGCATAGTTCTGCTTTGCTCATTGTTCACTCATTAAAATTAACTGTGCAGTGCTTTAGGATTTTTTTTGTGTGTGCATTGAACATATTTTGTTACTTTTTCATTTGAAATCACACAAGTGACAGCAGAATAAAACCTGAAAAGTTGTGTCAGAATCTGCTTTCTCATTACATTTAGATATTTGTGCTTGAACAGTTTGTGATTTTGTATTCAAGAGAACTTTTTCAGTTATGACTTTTAGAAGAGAGCTGCAGAAATAGCAGATCCCAAAGTCAATATTAACGGATTTTTGCTGTTCTGATAACATCCTCTTGTTAAGCTCTGTGGAGATTATACCCCATGTGTATATCTTTACAAAATCTACAGCATGACTTGACTGTCTTAGGAAAGTACAGCAAGACTGTCTTAGGAAAGTACAGTGTTTTCCAAGTACAGCAGGATTCTTCCAACAGAGGTTACCAATATAGGAAAAAAAAAAAAAAAGTTTTTTTTTTTTTCCCTAGTAATAATCACCTGTTCCTGTTTTTCTTTATACTGGTATCAATTTTTAAAGTCAGGAACAGCTACACTTTGATTCTAGAGTAAGACCTGACAGCCCTGCTTAAGTTGTGGCTTTTAATGATGTGCATCAGTGTTATTTCTAGTGATTGGGTTGAATGGAAGATCTGATCTCAAGCCTTTCCCTGTAGCTGACTTAACGTTTCTTCCCCATCTCCATTTTTAACTGCATATTAAAAAGAAAAAAAAAAAAAAAAAAAAAAAAAAAAAAAAGTTGATGATTTTCTTTCACTAAAAGAAAAAGAAAGTATGGAGTCACTTTGGCACCAAAATCAAAGGGTTGCTAACAATGAGCAATCAATAAGAAACATCTCACTTCTAGTGCCCTTTAATCTACCCGAACATTTTCAATTTCCATTGCCTGATTGGAATCAAGACAGTAGACTGAGAAAACAATTCAGCATTTCTTCCTGAAGACTTTGGAAACTTTTTAAAAAATGTATCTAATGTTTCAAGATAGTAGTCAGATCACGTTGTGTCTGTCTCATCCTCAGATCTCCACATCTACTTCAAGTTAAAAGACATTTAATTTAAAGTTCAGTGGTACTTATTTTGAAGATATGTACTTGATCATGGGTAACCCAATAAGCAAATAAGCTAGTTAACTAATTCAGCTGTGGTTATTTTGGGGACAAGCCATTACTGTTATGATCTTACAGCTTTTTATGGCTTATAATGATAGAAGTTCTTAAGAAAAATCTCAAACATCAAACTAGTGGCACCTGAATTTAAGACTGCTTAGATGCCAAAGGTCCCATGATAGTCACTGTGAGTCTGGGATTCAATTCGGTTGTCTAAACACCATCATTTTGTGCCTAAGGGTTTTATTTTGCCTCCAGGGCAGATAGATAAATGATTGTGCTCTAAGTGTTTCTTGTTGCTTGCTCTTTTTATGCTATCTATTGTTACTAGCAATTAAGTGTTTTTTCTCCCTCCGCCCTTTTTTTTTTTCTTTTTTTTTTTTTTTTTTTTTTTTTTATCTTCAGAAAATGTGAGTCTAGTCTAGGTCCTTCATGATATCTGTCAGGTCTGTAAGGAACTTTTTGAAATCCAGAAGTATTTCAAATGTTGTTAGGTTTTTGCAACTGAACTGGCCCCCATGCACCACTCCAGAAGAGAACAGCTCTCCCACATGTCCTGTGACATGTTTACCAGCCATGTGCTGATGTCTCAAATATAGTTGTTCTTGCAGGCTCCACTGACTGTATTGGCTAGAATGCCATTAACTATGAGATCTTAGACATCTAGCTTATATAGCCAGCTACATGTAGGTGTCTTAATCTTGAAATGAATCCCACACAAAGTGACAAATTAGTCATTGGTAAATGACAAGTTTATCATCATATGTCATGTATGATTTCTATGAAAAGTTAGAATAACACTTCATAATTCATTAAGTAAAGTCACTTTTTTTGAAATCGAGTGTCCCTCAACCTAATTAACAATATGGTGGATGTAGAAATGGAAAGAAACTTTTGAAAGGAGTAACTGACACTTTCTGTAATTTTCATTTTATATCTCAGTGCCCAAATCCAGAAAACGGGAAACTAAAGTAAATTGCTACAGCCATATTTATTAAAGACCATTATGTTTTTATATCTACTTTCTAAAGATAAAAGAATGAAGAAAAATCTGGATGGAAGCTGTGGAGAAAGGAGTAGAAAAAGAAAAATTGCAACCACTATTCGAGGAGATGGAAAAGAGGAAGAGAGGGGAAAAGGAAATGCGGCAGACATTTCTCTAGGTCTCTCTGGGAAGAGATGGGCTGTCCTAAGCGTGTGACTGGTGATAACAATTCATATACCCATATCTTCTTCACACACATTATTAACAAGAATAAGCAACAAACATGCAAGTGGATAAAGCCTGAGAAATGAGGATCCAAAGCCACTGATCTGGCAATGTGGAGATGCTGAGAGGAGTAATATCTGGTGGCTTTGGAGAATGATCTTTGCCTTAAGGGAATCATTAGCTGTGAATTACAGTGATGTGATTAAAAAACAATCAGCAAGAATACAAAGGTCCAGTGAGGATCAGCATAACAATGAGAGACTGAGGAACCCTGCAATGTAAATGATGGCTCCTGAATGAACTTCTTGGGACTATGCAAGGAGAATGGTGGGACCATTGTCCCCAGTGAGAAGCCCATCAAGAACCGACAGTCCCCCACATCACCTTGCAGACTGAAGGGGTTACTGTCTACACAGGTAGAGGCTTCATTATGGGGTATCAGAGGAAGAAGTCTTGGCAATTATGTAAAACTTATTGTGGGATATTTTAAAAGAATTGTGGGAACGTATGAGACATTATAGGATGCTTAGAGGAGGATCGAAAGTGGGAGGGGGATCTGTCAAGGTGGATTAGGAAGGAACAGCACAAGAAATAAAACAAGCTGGTCAGGTGTCAGGTTTTTTTTGTTGGTACATTTGTCAGACTGAGCTTAGTATTTCATAATTCCAATCGGCCCTGTCCTCACATTAAAACCTCTTGCTATTTATCTTCTGTATGTGTGTGCTCTCTATTCTCAGTGGGTGTGTGTGAAAGCTGTGAACTATCCTGTGAACAAATATTCAGCCTTGCTACTGTCTGAGCCTTGGGACACAAAGCCACAGCAGCCTCACATCCATTGGGCTACTGCTTTCAACTGCCTTGAACAAGAACTATGCTTTCCCTTGGGGAGCAATCCTTCAGCTGAAAAAAAAAAATAAATTATACTATCAGCTGAGATCAACAGAACTGTGATAATTTACTCACTAAAAATGTATTATTCTGTTACAGATTTTCACACTTTAAAGGAGGAAGCTGTCAGTTTATTCTTTGAAGGCAGAGACAACTTACGTTTTAATAATGGTCCTATATGACTTTCTGAAAAAGAATATTTGAAGCAGCAATGGCAGTATTTCAGTTAACTTGGGTTTGGAATATCCAGAAATAATGCAGTGTTATTGCTTGGAAGCCTACAACTGTGTCCTTATTCTTGATATGATATACCAAAACAATGGTAATCGTCTTAGCTTCATATAAAATATAGTACGTTGCTACTTATAAATAAGACGGCAAAAGTGGGCTCTGATGTGATTCACATTGATTCTTTAATATACAGATATTGTGTTTTTGGAAGGAAAGATACACTATATATCAATCTTGCGAGAAAGAAGCTATATTGGCTGGCACTGCTGTTGTAGCTCACAGTATTTAATATGCCTGAGGAAATGGTGCTCTGCAGGAAACACTGAGAAGCTAAGCAATTGTGGAAGTGCACAACAAATGCCCGTGTGTAATCTAAGTATCAGAAAGGAATGTATCCCCTCACAGGAATTATTTATTGTTCTATTTCGTCTGGATTTCTCAGGTAATATGTCAGGATTCAGACAAGTTGGAAAGTACATGGGTAATTTATGATACCAAATGCATTGTAGCCTGGAAGGTCAAAGCCATATAAACTGGCAAAACATAGAAAAAGTCTTGAAGGAATTACCATTCACACCTTTGTGTTAAAAAAAGTTAAAAGACAAGGAAGGGCTTAAAGGCCTTAGGTCATGGCATCAAATCCATTGTTATTTCCAATAACCATATCATATAAATCTCACAAATTGACCTAATTTACCTTAAAAAGTGTTAAAGATTCTTTTCTCCTGCAATATGGAATGCAATTGAGTTCAATAAACTCCTTGGATTTTATATATATATATATATATATATATATATAAAATAATCTAGTGTTTAGAATTCTTCTAATTTCTGTCAAAAATTTACCCTTGACAAGTTTGCTTTTGTGCAAGCATTGTCCACTAATACGCCTGGGCATTTTTCCAATTTTTTTGATGGTTGCCCATACTTCTTCAACTTTTAGAACCCTTGCAGGTGGGTTTTTTTTTGACTTAAAAAACCCAGGAGCTGTTTGGGCCTCTGCATAGGTCTGCACAACCATGTACAGGCAGTGATTGAAAAACTCTTCCCCAGCTCCATGGAAATGAAGCATTACTCAGTCCTTGTCTCAGATATTTTTAAGCTAGTTAGTACACAACTACACTGTTCTCAGCCTCTCAGTCCTTCATTGTATCAGTTCTAATGAAAATGCAAAAGGCAACACTATTCTACTGACTTGCAGAGTATTACGTCGAGTTGTACCAGCTCAGTGACATATGGTGATGCAAAATTTTAATAGGAGGGGGTTGATTGTTTCTGAAACTGAAATCTGTTGTGATTCTATAATATGCTTAATTGAAATTAGTGTAATGAGAACTTTCTTGCTTTTGATCCCAGTATTTCAGGATGTCTGCTGGTAGACAGTTGGTTTGGATGGAAGTCTGAAGAAAGGCCATTTCAGGCATTGAAAAGGCTGAATTCCTGATAAATGGAGGCACCTTTCTTGAAAATGCTGTGCTTACAGTCCTGGCAACATGAGGAGTTTCTGTAGATGCAGTTTCCTATGTTCATTTAAGTGGAATTGATGTTCTGCAAGCCTCACTTTGCCCCTGATACAGTAGCTAAATGCATTGTCAGACAAGATAGGAAACTGACAACTGCAGTGACAGATTTATTCCATTTATTAGGTCAGTTGTCACTCGTTGGCAGCTTTCCCGTTCTGAAATTATCTTCAGGATACAAATTAACTAAGGTGGAAGAGAGTAATTTGTCTTCAGTATGGATTTTGGAGCTGAAATTTTTCACAATCATCTTGTTTGAGAAGGATTTGTTTTCACACAGCACTGATGGTTTTATTCTTCTTTCTTTATTAAGACCAAGAACCTGCAGGTATGAATTTTAAGAAGTCCATTTCCCCTCGACAGCTTTACCTTTCCAGAATGGACTGAGGTGCTATCTTCATCTTCAGCCCTTAATGGTGGTGTCTATTTTCTTCACTTTGGCAATAATAGCTTCCAAAGTGGTTTTGGAATCAAGCAGTCAGGCAACCAGCCAGTTGTTGGCTATCAAACACCAAGCTATGTGCTTGGATAGACTATGGAATTAAAATGGGGCTTCTGTTGTAATATGAATTAGTCCTGCCATATGATCGTATTGATAAATTTATAAAACTCTAGCTTATAACGAGTTGTATTCTTGGCCTTCTGGAACGCAGTTTTGAAATTCCACCAATCTGATAGTAAGACATAAAATTACAAGGGGTCTGTTACCACGTAACTGTACCACACCGTAGCTGCCGGTGTAATCCACCCATTGTGGTACAGATATAATACTAGCCACAGTGCTGTTCCCTCAGAGAGGATGGCCTGTGTTGAGCACCTTGCAAATTCAAAGCTGAAGAGTAGTAAGGACAAGTGTTGCCACAGCTGGTTTGAACATTAAGGAAAAAGTTTGATATTAACTTCTTTTACAGGTAATGATGGGCTGACATTTGAGGTACAACTTTTTTTTTTTTTTTTCACTCCTTTCTGAGAAAAGGGCAAGCAATGCTTAGAAAAGTGAGAAATGGAGAATACTAATATTATGAAATTACCTAACACATCCTGCTTTGCCTGAATACTATGGCACAGTCATTTTATTGAGACCCATACTTTATATCCCTATTTAGAGAATTCAATACCAGCTGCAATGAAATTGGGTTGCAGCTGTCATGGCAACTTTAACTCAGAGTTCTGTGTTTTATGTCATTATAACGGCTATATGGGATTTTCTTCTGTTTGCTATTTCCTCCCTTGGATGTTGCATTTCTATCCTTGATCCTCTTGCATAAAGGCAGTACAGGGATATATTGCAGTCTAATGAATGTTACCAGTATTAACAATGAATCCTCTGCCAGGTTTTATGGTAACAAAGAGATAATAAACAATGAGAAATTGTTTTAAAAATATTCAGTTCTACTTGAATTGACTTAACAGGGTTAACACCTTGCCCAATTATGAAATGTTTTATATTATAAAAGTCAAAGAAAAAAAAATGTTGTGCTTAAATTAGGAAAGTAATGATGGCTTACCTGTCTGGAGATGGCTATAGAAACAAATTAACATCACTCCCTTGGAAAAATCCTACAAATTCAATTTAAGTTTATAGAGAATGATTTTAATTCCATTTCATAGGGCTTTTAAAATAATCATGTAGAATTTTGCAGTAAGAGTATTTAAAATTCCAGATGGGTTAAAACTCCTTCCCTCACACCCTTACCTTGCGTGTGTTCGCACACATACACACACACACACACACACACACACACACACGTGCAGTTTCTTTCACAAGGCCCTTTTACACAACTGAACAGAATTTCCCTTATGCCCTCTGCACTCCACTCTGGTTTTAATTTAGTTTTATAAAACCAGTACTGCTCTGTCTTCACTTCTCTCTGAGTCTAGGGACTTCCCAACTATCTCATCCCACTTATTCCTATGCCAGCTTCTCACACACTGTCTTTTTTTTTTTTTTTTTCTTGTAACTGGCAATGTGCTAAGTGGTTAAATTAACAGAAACATCGATTTTAGATTCCCCTTGATACAATAAAGGGGGTTCCACCTGAAAGGTTTTTTTCTATAAGATCCCTAAGGCTCAGAAATATCCATGTTTATCAGACTGTCAGACATGCTCCAGATCTACTACTACCAGACATCAATACCTCAAACACTGATTTTTTTAAAAAAAGACTCCTTTTTGTGCCATGAAATCTTTTTTTTTTCTTTTTTTCTTTTATTGTTGTTGTTGTTGTTGTTGGGGCAGAAGGGTGTAACTCTAGGTGTCTTCTGGAAAACAGTTACGCTTGTTTTGTTCTGATATTTTTACATGTTTGACAGCATCTTCACAGCCTGATAAGAACACATTGTACCAACATGAAGAAAAATATATACTGTACTTGGTCACTCATGAGATTGAACTTTGGCTGCTTTTCTATTTTGTTCTTCTTCTACATTAGGAATAATTTTTAAATAATACAATAATCAGTTAAACCATAAATAGCTACACTCCCTGTAGTGTGTCTCTTCAGGTGGACTAGAAGAAACATGGACACATGCCAGTGATGTGCAATTCTCTACACCTCTTCTTTTTTCATTTCCTTCCTTCCTTTCACCCAGGCCAAACATTGTACACAAAGCTGGATGATGAAAGAAGGTACGGACACACCAGTTCTTCGGTTTCTCAGTTTTCTTCACCTTGGATCCAGGGGTGACCTAGAAGCATTCTGAGAAAACTGTTGGCCTATCTGAACACAACTCACTCCAAAGAGTTTTGAATGAGACTGTCTCTGAACTTCTCCCGAATTATGTTGTTACTGAACAAAATGACACACAATATTTTTGCATTTTGGGCCAATACCAAAGGTTCAGGAACAGTAGCAATAGCTCAGATGAGAGAATTCTGTTTTTTGGCATATGAAAAATGTAGCAAATGTAACACAGTGTTAAAAATAAGGTACTGCTGCTGTAATAATTCTCAGGTCCTCGTGGAGGAGCTTGTGTGCAAGCTACAGACCACATTTTCAGTGGGCAAAACACATCTGCATTATCTGTGTTTAGTACAACATTCAACCTCACATGATTCTTAATAGTTTAAAACCTTCCTTTTAGCAAAGCAAAATGAGCATCCAGTTAATTTTGAACAACATGTAGCAGACTTCTAAACCATGGCAGTTTCCTATTTTTTTAATTCCTTATTCAAAATTTTAGACAGAAAACCATAATTCCTGTGATACTGAAAGAGCAGACCTGAAGTATGGTTACATAGCTGTCAGCCACCAGCCTTGAAAATATCTTCTGTTTAAATCAGAATTTTGCAGTGGGGGTGTATGTCTATTATGATAAAACAATCTAATCTAACTAAATAAGGTAGACTGAAAATATTTCTGTTTTTAATGTGTCAAAAAGAGAATTAAAAATATGGAAAAGGCTGCTACTTCAGTTGCTAACATAATGTAAGTGATTTAGGCAACTATTCAGATTTTTGTGTATGAGGAACAATCTCAAGCATATAGTCACTGATAATTTTTTTTTTTTTTTAATTCAAGCACATTTACAAAATAACCATTAACTCCTTTCATATAGAGAGATAGCCACATCTTTCATTCAAAATGATTGTTAAAAATCATTCTTCTGGTCTGACAGAAGAAATACTTGAGAAATGTTCACTTGTTCTCCCAGTTTGGCAGTATGCTGTGTCCAAGAGAGCTGACTCACAAAGCGAAAGCTCTTTATCTGAAAGTTTGAAGAAAACAGATTTATTTAATTCAGCACTTTTCCATGAAAATGTCATTGTCCTCTGACCCTGTTCTCAGCAAACTGCGGAACAGATTTGCTGAAACTTTCCAGAGAAATTCAGCCCGAGGCAGACACCTGGTGTTTAAATTGCAAGCCATCCAGTTAAAGTTTAGACAGGTAACGTGTCTGAAAATAGAATTTTAAAGTAGAATATGGAAGGCAAATTGATAAACTGTGCTACTGGCACCAACTGTAATCTGCAAATAGTTAAATGTCTGGAACTTAAAAATATGTATCATAGTTCTTTAGGTTTGCTTGATAAATGAAATCCATGCCTTCAAATGGCAGATGTTCACATTAGTTTTTAATCATCAGATCAAATAGGGACAGACCAAGCTGTTGGATCAATACTGCCTAACTGTCATTCACTTGCAAACCTTAAGGATTTTCTGGTGTTTTGCTGAGATGTCAATGGTTCCAGGATGCAGACAATTTTGAATATCCAGATGCTGGCTTGCACAGAAAACACATTACCTTTTTCCTACTAATACTTTTTTCCATGTAAGGAATTTCCATGGCAGATGTTGTGCTGCCTTGAAGAATTATGAATGAAGAGAAAGAGAGCAGTGAAATGTAAAGTTGTTGTCAGCACTGCAGAAGTTTGAAAACTCATACATTGGAAAGCACATGGCAAAGAAAAAATTATGCTGTGGGAAGGGAGAGGAACACATTATCTCATGTATCAAAATGTAAACTGGTGCCAATTTTTTGCTGTTCAAAGAAGGGCACTAAAATGAAGATTTTTTTTTTTTTAACTTGAAAATTATTTGTTTTCTGAACTATGAGTGAGAGTGAGATTTAGAAGCTAGAGCTTGTGAGGGAAAGTAGTAACTAAACAGTGAGCTGATATGTAACATGTGCAATTCCAAGGAGGATTTTTAGGGATTTGTAACTGTAAACTTTTTTTCAATATTTTCCTTTAAATCAAGGCAAAGAATCATCCACACCATTTAAGGAAAAAAAAAAAACAAAAACAAACAAACAAAAAAACCCCACAAAAACAAAGCAACAAAGTTTCACAAAGAGCTTGAGAACTCACTGAAATCCATGGAAGCTACTGAATACATCACCTACTGAAAAACAGAACCAGGATGACTTAGATAGTGAAGCTGAGATTCATCATACACCACTTTTTCATTACCTCAGCCTTAACTTAAAAGCCTTATGCCCTCTAGTTTAAAATAAGGTGTGCCTCATAAGAGTATGGAGCTTTAAAAGGGCCCGATACATATTAAAAAAACTTGAAAGAAGCTTAAAGTAGGAAGGTCAGGCTTTGACTGATTAGTATGAAAGAAAAAAAAAACAAACAAACAAACAAAAAAACAACTCAAAAAACCCAACTGATTCCCCATGTAAAACTGATTAATTCCAAGAATTATACTCTAGAAAATAAATTTTCTGTTCTAAAGTTTATTTAAATAATTTTCTTGGTTTTCCTTCTTTTTCCTTCCTTTTCCCCAGTCTCTTTTATTTTGCCTATAGACTAAGTACATTTTTATTTCTACAATATACTTTAGTTTGTCGTAAGGGCTAGAATCCAAAATCTCTATCCCAGATAGGTGTTTAATGTGAAGTTGTATGTACTTGGCCTAACTGTTCTGTATGTTTTTGAAATTGTTGAACTCTCTTGGCTCAGATATAGATTTTGGCAAAGAACAGAAAGTTTTTACTGCTTTTGACTGTTGAACTCTTTCAAATGAGAGCTGATCCAAATGCCAAAACACACCTGAAGTCACTAACATGACTTTGGATAACTCACTCGGAGGACTGTTATGTTGGCACACAAGAATCTACTCCAAAGTATGTGGAAACTAATAGAAAGGCTTCTTCTCACTTAATTTGAATACAACATCAACATTAGTCAGTGGGCCAATTGATGCAAACAAGACTTTTGATGTCTTGCAAGAAGAAGGAAGGTGGTGGAAGGATTATTTTTAAGTCTTTTGCAAGGACCAAAAATGTAGAAGCAACTGTATTTTATACCATAGTAAAAGAGAAAATTCTAAACTTAATTACATCCTGTCCAAATACAACCCAACTCCTATTAAGAAACATTTGTTTCCAATGAATAGACAAACCATTGTTTGTGAAATATTTAATTTTTTGGACTATAAAAAATCACAGTTGCTAGGAATAGCTGCATTAACTTTGCCTTTATCTGAATTCCTTTGTGCTTACTGTTACCCTATTGCTCTATCTTTATGTTTTTATTTAAAGTATAACACTACAGTCAGACATTATGGCTAGATGTGTACTAGTTTCATCCAGAGAATGGCCCTGGTTATAGGTCTAAAATATTAAAATGGTCTCCAACATGGTACTGGTCTAATCCCGCTAGCCCAGTCGGGCATGGTTTGGAAGTTAAAACATATACGGACTGATTCCCAGTAAGAGGATTGCAAGCATCCAGTGTGATCTGGGGGCTGAGAGTTTACCAGCAGAGGTACAGATTATCTGACGATAGCTGGCCACGGTAGGAGAGAGTGGCCCCAAACAGATTTCATTTACTAGTACAGACACAGCTAAGAGTGCTGTCAAGGTGTGGTGGACTGCCTCTGTCTGGACACCAGGTACCCACCTAAACTGCTCTATCACACCCCTCCTCATCTGGAGAGAGGAGAAATTATAGAGAAAGGCTCATGGATTGAGATAAGTACCGTGAGTTCATTCATCAGTTACTGTCACGGGCAAAATAGACTCAACTTGGAGAAAAAGAGTTTAATTTATTACCAACCAAATAAGAGTACAGTAGTGAGAAATAAAAACTAAATCTTAGAACACCTTCCCCTACCGCTCCCTTCTTCCCAAGTTTACCTTTACTCCTAATTTTCTCTACATCCTTCCCCTGAGTGGTGCAGGGGGGCAGGGGATGGGTGTTTCAGTTCATCACACACTGTCTCTGCTGCTCCTTCCTCCTCAGGGGAGGACTCCTCACACTCTGCCCTGCCCCAGCGTGGGGTCCCCCGCACAGCAGAAAGCCCTCCATGAACTTCTCCAACGTGAGTCCTTCCCGGGGGGCTGCAGCTCTTCACGCACTGCCCCAGCGTGGGTCCCTCCCAGGGGTGCAGCCCTTCAGGCACAGACTGCTCCAGCGTGGGTCCCCCGCGGGGTCGCAATGCTCCTAGCATCTTCTTACAGAAACCACCCCTGTAGCCCCCCCACTACCAAAACCTTGCCATGCAAACCCGATGCACAAATGAAACCTCATTGGAATTGGTCCTAGGTAAAAAAAGCAAGAAATCATGGAGGAACCAGTTGACATGTTAAAGACTCGGGAGGTTCGATAGGAGACAAGAGAGAGGAGGGAGAAACTTTTAGAATCATTTATGCTTTGTTTCTATGTGTCTGACAAATGTAGATCCACACCATGATTTGCAGCAGAGCATTTGCTGTGCAAGCAGTTGTTATAAGGCAAAAGCATCTAAATTTGTCAGTAAAGGAGATGATTTCCATTAGCAGGCGTGCTTTGAGCTCACTTTGCATCTGGAGCCTATCAGACGTCACAAGAAAGTTATGTGACATATTTAACATACAAGATAGTGATTGGACTTCATAGCTGAAATCTCAGGGGACAGTTTTGTGAGAGATGACACCATGAAAGTCAATAGTCCAGCTTTTCCTTAAAATGCATTTAAGTGGGAAATAATTCCAATACACAAGTCTCTGATCTCAGTCAAACTGTTGGAAATCTGGAACACCAGGTATCTTGCTGATAAACATCAGCTGCATTATTCTAATTTGTCAAGGAATAATGGGACAATGATAGCCCCTAGAAGAGACTACACAAAGTCATGATCCAGAGAATAATGAAACAGAAAAGCATAAAGGTTGTTTGTAGAATATCCTACAGTAAGCTCAGCAGATGAATCACCATATTCTGAAGTAAGTCTGTGTCACGCTAGCAGCAAATGCATATTTTTGTTGTGAAAAATGCACAACTTCATCCTTGTTGAGAAACTGTTATAACTTAAAGTGGCAGAACACAGAAATCCGTAGAGTTGAAAAGTTCCTCTACGTTTTCTGCAAATAATGAAAACTTTGCTCCACAATAACATTTGGCAAAAGTCAGTGGAATTGTTTCAGGACCAGAACTGAGCATTTCTTTATCCACAGGACTCTAGGAGTTTTTATGGCAAATCCTGTCTCACCTCTTTCCTTGTATCACAGCAGAATTATCCGAAGTCCAAATCTCCCAACCTTGTGTGTGCTTCCAGAAGAGAGTCCTAAACTTTAAATTTAGAAATAATAGATTTATATATGACAATAGTAACTTTCAAGTGGAAGCCAAGCCAATAAGAGAGCGAAACAGAAATGAATCGCTCTCTTATTTCGCTGTCCCCAAATATATGGGAAATATATTTGAATAAACAAGAACTGCCACACCAGAATACACTGATGAGGTTATTCAAACTATGTGAGACCGTAAAATCCCTGCAGCAGGATGGCTGATACTTCTTGTAACAATTAGTACAGTTTAATTTATCCATGAATGTAAACACAGGTATAAAAATGTATAATAAACTTTTAAGCCTGTTAAATTCTTGGACTTAGTGATACTTTGTAGAGTGGAGGAAGAAAGGACTTGTAATGAAGTCCCTTTCGGTCACACAGATAGATGTTTGCAAATTCCATTTTGTTAAAGACAGGTTGATGATTTGCATGTTGATCCATCTTCTGATTTTCCTTCTTAAATGTGTGTGGACTGAAAAATTTTAAATGATTCATGACTAAAAACCTGGTTTCACATTTATTTTCAAATCCCTCTTTTTTATTATATATTTTTTTTTATTTATTTAGCAATATTTATGTGGTTTGAATACACAATATTTAATTTTCCAATCTTTTCAGTAGGAAAAAAAAAAAATAAAATTCAAAGGTGAAGCTTAAGAGCTACTGATAGGGATAGACTGTCCAATTGTAGGACAGAAATTGCCAGATTGTGAAATGTGTGTTCATGTGTTTGTTCAAGAAAGTAAGCTAATCTCCCTTTTCTATAGCAAGGTGAAATGATGTTTACATATTAGATTTTTAAACTTATTTATCAACTTAAAAATGGATGAACTTTCAGGCTATTAACTATTAATTCATAAAACAAGGATTTCTAGTGTCTGAAAGCTTCACTTTTGATCTTGTTTTCCAGTCATATCTTAGATCTCCTTTTTTTTCCATTTTTAAATATGGTCCCATAATGAGAAAGTCCATCTGCTTTTTGCTTTCATACCTTATGTTTGTTAAAGTATGGGAATCATCAGAGTTTCACATACTTTAATTACATATTGAGGATACAATGTTTTCCAAAGATGAAAAACATAACTTTCTAGTGGTGCTTAGGACTGTGGCAGATGCGTTGTTTCAATTTGGTAAAAGCAGGTTGCTTGCTTCCAGCATTTACTGTTGCACCTTGCACAGAAAATGATGTTCTAACTGTTGAACTTTTTATTAAAATTATTAATGCTGAACTCAAATAACTCACCTGCACACACGGTGATTTTTCTTTTATTTTTCTTCTTCACTTGAGTGCAATTAGGGTATGATCATATTCTAAGAAACGTCTTTTAAATTGATCAAAGTCATTGGTCAAAGGTATCTCAGAGAAGTAGATATTTAGGCAACATTTTGATAGCAAAAGAGAGAACAATGTATGTGAAATGCAACTAAAATATAAACGTTTGGCTAGTGGGCTCACATGAACTTGGGCTCACACTGACAAAGGGTTAAGCATCACTATGGTGCAACTGCCAGTGACTGGCTTACTGAGTATTCAGTATTCACTTGAGCTTTTGTATGTCTTCTAAATAACAGAAAGAGTACTGGATTGATACCGTTAATAATCTGAGCAAGAAACACCTGAACCACCCCATAGAACATGCTGTAGAAACCCACACAACTCTTATGTGAGCACACTGTTTTTTGTAGGTATACAAGAGAGGTGTGTTAGACTCTTCAAACAAACCAGTGATATCTACAAACTTAGGTATTAGTCTTATGTTTTTAAGCTTTTTACCTAGATATTAAAAGTTTGATGTGAAAGTTTCCAACTTGAATCCCTTCCACCCCAAGAAACTCTACTAACCATCAAGTAAGAGGCAAGGCTGAAAGATTATTTCTTGAAGTGGGACAACTCTGCTGAAAATCTTGCCATGTTCGAATATGAGAAATCAAAACAGAGGGCCTGAATTCAGAACACTTTCTGTGGAGAGATGTGAATGCTAAGATACTATTCATAAACTCTGTTAAACCATCATCAGACAAAATATGTAAAGTGTACAAACGGTTGTACTAAGCATTGGATTCCCTTTCCCAAGACGTGTCTTAAGCACTTGGACTCAAGATCCTATATTCCACCCAAGCTACATATTAGGGTTGTAAGTGCCTGTCTGGACCTCAACCTTAGCCTGAGAATATAATGTTATTATCGGGAGCCTGTAGTGCCTTGAGTTCTCTGGCAGATCCTCCTCCTTTTCCGTTCCAAACACACGAATCACACATGCGCACTTTCTGTGGTTTGGCAGCAGTTTCGGTCTGAATCTGAGCCAGGCACATAAACCGTGCTTAAGACACCTCCATATGCCACTGGTTACTTGGCTTATTGCCAGCTGGACTAACCCTGCAAAGCTGTTGAGGTGGCTGTGGGGAATGAAGGTATCCCACCTCCGTACGGGTGTGGTGCTCGGGGTTGCTGTCAATTCTAAAGTGTAATTTTAGTTGTAACGACAACATCCATCATGTCAATGAGATCAAAAGAACCCATGTGACACCAAGGAGTGATAGATAAGAACCTATCAGATGGGGCTTTGAATTTGTTGCTACATCATTTATTATTTATTATGAAGTGGCTCAAGGCTGATGGGCATAAATCAGATTTTTAATTGTGTGGTCTATTCTGTAACATGCCTGAAAAATATAGAATAAATTATTCTTTTGCTTAAAGCATCACAAACACTAATCTCCATTTTTTTTAATATACTTTATCCTTGTCAATAATCTGTTGAATGTACAGAGAAATGGGAAGAAACTAGAAAAGGTGAAATTGTAAGAAGTGTTGCTTTAACTTTCAATGAACTCTGATCAGTTCCACTTATACATTTGTCCTTGGGCCTAATTCAATGCAGAGAAGTCAGGTAATAATTCTAGATGGCTGTAAAACTCAGGGAAACCCTCTATTAAGGGAATAATGGCCCCCAAGGGAATATCCAGCTGTATCGTTTCTCTGTTTCTTTGAACACCGTGTTCATGAACTCTGAAGTAGCATTAGAATCCTGGATTATACTCTCTAAAGTGGGATTGGCTAAATGACTTGGTTATTCTTTACAGATATGTATTATAATATTCTGTTGAATTTCTATTTCAGGAGAACTGGATTTCTACTTCATAATCTGTCCAGTGGAAAAGGAGAAACATTTCCAAAGGTTTGAACCTTGAGGAAGAAGAAACAGGGCTTCTGCAATCAGTATTGACAGTGCTACCCTAGCCTATAGGAGATACAAGCTCAAAAACCCGTCGAGAACAATTCAGAAGACAAGAAGGCAAAGTTTGATTCCAAAAATGATAATTCAAACAAAAAATAATTTATATTTCCATTTTCCACATCCCAGGCTAATACTCCACACCTTGGAAAACATGGACTTCAAAATGTCTTCACAACAGTCTTTTGAAAAGCAGATTTCAGTTTTTAAATTATTTCAGTTAAATCTTTTTTTTTTTCTTTTTTTTTTTTTTTTAACTGCAGTTATTCTATGTCAAACATTTTCCACATTTAAATAAAGGATTTTATGCTAACTTTCTTACACCATTTAAATTCTTTATATGTTTCAGATCATCCAGATATTTCTTTAGCATGGATAGCTTTATAATACAATACATAATTCATAAATGCAGTGTTTATTACTAAAGCTAGACAAAAATCCACATTTTAGTGTTAGTACCAAACACCAGATATGTCCACATTGTCAACTCACATTTGTACAATTTGAAATCCAAGGAGGTGTTAATCAGGTTAGGGACACAACCCTGAAACTCGAATAGAATTAATCATAGAAGCAGTGAGGGGGAGGAGAGGGAGAGGGAGAGGGAAGGGAAGGGAAGGGAAGGGAAGGGAAGGGAAGGGAAGGGAAGGGAAGGGGAAGGGAAAAAGAAGAGTCAAACAAATATGGTCATCACTGCAGGTTCCAGCATTCTCAGGTCTGCTAATCTTGGGTTGTGGGTGCACACACAGCAAAGTTTTGTCACCTTTAAAATTCATTTTATCAGCTAATTAGCATACAAGTCCAGGAGAGGCAGGTATTCCACTAACTCATTTCCCTGAGAGACAAGGAAAAGGTGGGTTCTATGCATTGAGGGGAAAGGGGTGCACCAACCCCCTTGTCCAATTGAGTCAGTGGTCATGTTCACCCTGCCACCTTTACTCCTGCCCCAGTTCCCACAGATTTTTGCTGACTTCGTGCTTCTTGAGCAATCATCCAAATTCTGGGGCAGAATTGTGCACCTCTTATGAGTCCTTATCACCTCTTTGGGCTTACACCATGGAGCCAGTGATTAGTGGTCCTCGTGCTTGATGAGAAACATTTGGTTTCACTTAGTCCATATTTCCCCCCTTTGAGGCTTACCTAAGGAGTTTGACAATACAACTGCAAGGGAGTAGGGACATGCATCCTTCGATACACCGAATGCTTCTTTGGCTGGCATTCCTTAGACTAATCACAAAGGCCACAGCTTGTCCTCGAGGTTTTCTGTGTTGATGAATGTTTGTAGCACTACTTCCTTCAGTTCCTTACAGTTAGTCAGGCAGGACTTGTCCTTGGTGAAGCCATGCTGTCTCGAATTACTTCCCTGTCATCCATGTGCCTTAGCACAGCTTCTAGGAGGATCTGTTCCATGATCCCCCGAGGCACAGAGGTGAGGCTGACAGGTTGGTAGTTCCCAGGGTTGTCCTGGTTACTTCAGTATTCAACCTGACATAAGCAGTTTATTTGAAAACAAAACCAGAAAAAAAAAACAACCGAACACAGCACTGAATATATAACTCACCCTCAGGTTTGTATGGATGATTCTTTTTTCAACTGTCCATGGCTGAACTTTCTGAGATTCTTTTGTAGACAACATGTCCTATGAATAGACCTTTAACTCAGAGAGAAATAAACCCAAAGGTCTGAGTGTTAGAAAAAAACAAGAAACTATTTCCACCTGGGTCAACCTTACCCTGCACAGTGCAGCAAGCAGTCATTTTCCTTCCTTCCAGAAAAATGCATTAAGCAGAAAATAGCCTGTGGGATTAAGTTCGGAGAAAGAAGCAAAGAAAAATTTAAAAAGCTTTAATTTATTCCCACTTTTTTTTCAGACTCAAAACAAAACAGAAGAAAAAGCAAAGCGTGGCTCAGAGTGAAATTTTTAAAGACACGTCAAGGAGGTGGAAATCTCAAACTGCACCCAAAATATTTTTTCACCCAAAATGTAATGTGTTCTTTGCTTTGATGTGCAGAGCACCAAGATCACCACTCTGTCCATGTACAGTAATACATTCTCATTTGAAGGATCATTAATTCTTTTTGTTTATTTATGTTTGTTGACCTTGTGTCCCATCTGATTTTCTCCACATATTCTCAACAATAAATGGCTTATAACCAAAGACACCAATTTTATACTGTGTATTTGCTGTAAAATCACATTTATGTAAATACTGACTTCACCCATTCAACAGAAAAAGGGACTCAATATTTTGCAGACAAGAAGGTCTGGAGGGTTGCCTTTGGGTAAAAAAATCAATTAATGTTAGTGTAAGTTTTACTCCCTTTTTAAACGCTTATCAACTAAAGGATGAACTTTGTTATATATATTCCAGCCAGTGGCAGTAAAGGACAGGGGCAGCATTGCTTTAGGGAAATTTCAGCAACCTCAGCACCAGAAAAAAACCTGCATGGACCTCTCTTGCCCTCTGCCTTTCATTTCTGTAACCTTCCTTACTGAAGAAGACTTAAGTGCATTATTGCAAAGTCTGTCCAGGTGAGGGATAAAACTGAAAAACCCTTTAGTATCTTCATTTCATCCTCCGTCTGTAAGGTTCTTGAAGGCATCAATAAGGGACTTGCCAGCTCCTACAGTGCTCTGACACCATGTGTCCATGAAAAGGCCTAGTGTCGATTTAGAAATAGAAATGAGACAGCTAGAAGCTAAAGTTTCTGTTTTACTGATGTCAGAACACAGGCAGTTATTGTTGGTTCTGGAAGAAAGCTTGGTTTTACAGTCTATTTTGAACATAAAAGAGACCAGAGAGGTGCCTCTGCTACTTAAACTGTTGCATTCCCTTGGTCTCACTCCTGTCAAACCAACGTTTTTCTTGTACAGTATTCCCTTATGAAGAGAGAAGTGGATGCATCAGTATAACCATTTTTTTTCTTGCTGCTGGAGCTGAGGATCTGATTTATGGTTTAGCTTATATTTCTATTTTTTTAATAGGAATTTTCTCCAATGCCTTTCTAATGTTTGACTTATAAAGCACTTTTGTGACATTTTTGTCCTAACTTGCACTACATTGCCCACCACTGTAGTATTTCAGAAACAGCACAATCAATAAACACCTGCCCTGTCTGTTCTGAATGGTCATTCCCAAGTTTGAAGGGCATTCAGCAACTTGATGGAGCTAAACTTTTTGATTAGAAAATTTCAGAATGAGCATCATTGTTAAAATTATCAGCTTCCACTGGGGACCAAACCACAAGCTGGCTCTAAGGTTTCCTGCAATAAAATGCACAATGAACTCATTGTCCTGGCTGCTAAACGCCAATGTGAGGCCCTTGACAGCATGATGATATCAAACCTCCAAATAAAAAGCAATTCTCCTAGCAGACTGTAGCTTCCGGCAATGTACATAGCTTGATACAGTCATTAGTTTTTATGCAGTTTTAGAGCAAACGTTTTACTAGGAACCCAATTTTCTTCTGACAGAAGAGACTATTAGGCACCCCAAGCATGACAAGTGTCAAGAGCTCCTTCCAATTGAAACATGCTGTTGACAGAAGGTGATCTGCCATCAAAGCTATATATGTATACTTTGTTTATTTGGTTTGAGTATTTAAAAAAAAAAAAAAGAGGGAAAAAAGAGAAGTATCATATCACTTATGATCTCCTCTACTCTTTATGGCTAATATTAGTCTTAAAAGTTTGCAAAAGGGGCTTCTATTAAAGGCTATATTCAAGGGATGCTTTGATTTTTGAATAGGTAACAGCCTTGAGTTTTGCATTATGCAAGGACAGCTGGCAAAGCATGTGGGCTGTGAAATAAGCGGGAGGCTTGATAAAATCCATCCTGAAAGAGAAAACAAGGTTAGGAGCAATGAGCTGTGACTGACTAGAGCTGTGGGAGCTTGGAAACCTTCCCCCCAAATGCAAATGCTTAAGGTTACTTATCTGAATTGTCTGTTGGAAGACATTGCATTCTGAGACAGCATGAAATGAGGGAAGATGAAGCTCAGGCCTATCCTTTGCTTTTCTGCAATGCCCAGCATCCATTCCCAGAGAAAGTGTTCAACATCCAAAAGCAACTTAATTTCTAATGGAGAGGCACATACTCTACTGGAGTAAAAAAATAACCTGTATTCTTCTATTTTAATTTCAAGGTAATCTTCATACTGATTTTTTTTTTTCTTAATATAACCAAAATAATCTATTCTCAGATACAACAATGTCATGGATGGCTCTAGAGCTTGAGTCCTGGCCCTTTGGGATATTGGGCTACTACAGTGTTGCCTCAGAAGAGACGTTTTACCACTCCACAATGTACAGGATTTTATGTTTGATGTGCCAGTCCCAGAAACCAAAATCAGATCAGATTACTATTTCTGCAGAGACTCTTCTTTCTGTAGTCTATTCAGTTATTAGAATGACCTTAACTTCAAACATTTTTTCTAGAGATTTTCTAGAGAATCATTTGTTCTTCCTATCTCTATTACTCCATTTACTGTGAACTTGAGCTTTATGAGGTTTCTGAAAATTTCTCATGTAAATTTGTTGAGGATGACTAAGGAAAATAGGGGATTGTCTTAGCCATAATCTTCATGAAGTATGCTCTAGGGATGTAGTGCACAAAAACTACAATATGTAAAAACAAACAAACAAACAAACAAACAGAAATCTAAACCCCTGATACTGCATTTATTAACGATTAGATGTCAAAAATTGACTTAATGTAATGTAGCTAAAAGTCTAAAATCTCTAACATTTTAAAATATTTTTTCAGTAATCTGACAGATAATAACAGACCAAGAGATTTTGTTTCTCTTGTGGAGGTTGTATTGATCACCTCAGCTTATTCTAGCACTGTTGGTATTAGCTAGACACAACATCACTGTCCTTATTAAAAAATGGCGTTATAATCAGACAAGATAATCTCACAATAAATTAGGTGGAATGGACAAAGACTTAACACACCTGAAATGATAATCAACCCTGATAGACTGATGGAATGCCAGCATAAAATAAGAAACAAAATTAACTTAATTAACCTTCAAGGAATAGTAAAAAGCAGGATGATTTCATGTGTTAAATAGTGCGTTACATTATTAAGCTCTGCTGTTATTTGGTTGGTGATGACTTACATGAACAATTTTACAGAAGTTTGGAGCTTCTTTGTAAGTTGGTGTAATTCAGGAATTTGTAATGGAATTTATTTTGCAATTCATTCTATTAGCTTTGAAATTCTCAAGTTATGCTGCAAATAATCTTTTGATAAGAGGTTTATGGTAAATCATTGTAGCAAGATTTAATTTACGGGAAAAAATCTTGAAGATGTTTTTTGACTTGCTTGGGACACTTCTGGAGAATGTTAAATATATTTCTCTGCTGAATCTGCACAAATGCCACGAAAATAGTCAAGATGAATAGACACGATATTGTCACAAATCAAGAAGTTACAATACAGATGCCAAAGATGTATGTGAGCAGACGTTAAATGGCACACAGGGCCAGGACAAGGGGAAAAGCTGGATAAAGTACTGAAGACAGGTATATATGGGAAGCTGCCGCTTTGGGCTTCCAGCTCAACTAAATACTGAACTTGATTTGAGACAGGAGCTGCTGCTTCACACAGGGAGGTGTGATATGATCAGTGTGGTAATCAATTGCATTTTATCTCAGAAAATAATATCTTGTGACTTTTGCTGAGTTTCTATCAGAATGTTTGATCTTTACTCTGCAAAAGAAAAGGCTTTATATCATAAACCTCTGAAAAGATATAAACTTTCAAAACCTTATTTTAAAAGTGATTGTAATCGATAGGAATGCTTTAAGGAAACCATGCAGAAAGATACATTTTTATTAAAATGAGATTGATTAATCCTTACCAGACCATAACAGAAATGGTAGTTATTGACAATATTAAAAAATAAAATAAACTGACTCTCCAAAGAAACATTTCATGGTTAAAAGACA
Organism: Athene cunicularia; assembly: GCF_003259725.1. Taxonomy (NCBI): domain Eukaryota; kingdom Metazoa; phylum Chordata; class Aves; order Strigiformes; family Strigidae; genus Athene; species Athene cunicularia. The sequence continues at coordinate 74,505,645 of NW_020799092.1, forward strand.
AAGGCAATTTCTAAGTATTTTCCCATTTTCTGTCCAGGAATAGTGGAAGGACATGAAATAGGTAGACCAGACTGGATTAGATTATGAGATTTTGGAATATATAAAAGACATTTAGAAAAGATAAATACATAAAAAGTGATTTAAAAAACAAAAACAAAAACAAAACCAAAAAAACTTAGGATAAAAGCTTGTCTATAAGAAGTTCTATCTTCAATCTGTGCAGTTTAATTGGAAGAAAATATTTTAAAAAGTCCTACAATACAGGAATATGCAGTTAAAGAAGTCCTGAAATATCATTAATAGTTTAAGCTTAAGTTCACAGTATAGAAAAGCCAAATTTTTCTCTTAAATGCTGTTCCTGTTTTATTCAGTAGGGTTCATAGCACATTCCCAAAAGCAAATTCTGGCAGTTGGAATGACTGTCTGTCTGTTAATATCTGGTAGAGTACTGGCAATTGCAGACTAGATGGCTAACTGTTACAAGGATTTTGTGTATTCAGTTAGAAAAAAATTCAACAGAGCTATTTGAAATAAAATATTCTGCATAGTATAAAATAGCATGAAAAATGATCAGTGTTAGAATTTTATTTTATGGAATAGTGCATGAGAATATTCACATTTTAGCACTCGGTAATATCTTCTACTTCGGTGAAAAAGTCCAAGAGAAACTACACTTGCACTAATGTAGGCACACTGGCTGCTGCATTGCTTGCCCATAAAATTCACTGCAATCCACATGTTGTTGACCTGATGGTGATCTCAGGGTTACAGATTAGCTGAGAACCATTTCTACAGGAATCTGAAAAATAGTTTCTTCGTTACTGAACAAAAATTCAATATCTTCCTTCAGAGCCTGATCTATCTTTTGCTTTAAGAATCCAAAAAAATAATTTCCAAATAATTGGCTGATTTTTATTTTTTTTTTTAATATCAACAAGTTTTTTACTTTTATGATCTTGGAAACTGACTGTTCATGTCTATGGTTCCAAAAGTCAAACTTTCTACATTGCTCAAACTCTTCCTATTAATAAGAATGTATCAGATTTAAGAAGTTAAATAAGCAGAAGAGATGCTAGCTTGAAAATATAAAGTCATATAATACCAGCCTGCTGAGATATACTGACAATCAGAGCAACTGGTGTAGAAAGAGCTAGATTTTTGTGAATGGAAAGGCAAAATTTATTGATGTGTTCTGTATTAAGAATAAATACTTTTTTATACAGAGAACAAATAATGATTTTTTTTTTACACTCAAGTCTATTAGCTACATTTTGCTAAATATATATAAAGCTCCTCCATTTTTCAGAAAGTTATAAAAATCTTATTAAAAAAAACAACAACAACAAAAAAAAACATAAACAGCAATGAAGAAGAAGAACAGCTGGCACCAAGATATATATCTATGGATGTACAGAGAAGTTTTCAAAAGGTGTCTAGGTCATCACTGATAAGTTTATTCCTCTACCAACCCAAAAAGGGACACATTTTTAGTTTTGTGATTCCCTCACTATTTATTATAGACATAAAAAACCATAGCTGACTTTCTGAAGTCAATTAGTGAAATTGCCTATATCCCAGGGAGAGTCAAGGCCTACTTTTAAACCTATACATAATATGGGGTCACCAAGTAATACAACTTGTACGGAAAGAAGTCCTAACACCTACAGATGAGTTTCCCATGATCTACGGGAACTGGGGAAAATATCTTCCATTTTTACCAACATATTTTAACTACTGGAAAACACACCACTTCAGGAATCATTAATTTGTTAAAATGAAAAACTGATCTCTAGCCAATGTGTAACTAATTTTCTTACTACAGAATAACATATGCCTGGCAAATTAAATGAAGACCATAGGGGTATAGTGGAGTAATTTAAAAGGGGTCTTGGAGTCTTCATTATTGTATCCCTCGAACAGGAGGGAAGTAACAACAAGGAGTGGCTTCTTGTTTTGATCTTTTTTTAGAGTTCTTTCTTTCTGTCCCTTGTTCCCTCTCAATATCCTTTTGACAAAAAGGTGTTTCCACAGTCCATGAGCTATTCATATTGTGTACAGTTTGTGCAATTGAGTTTGTATCAACCAGACCCGCATTCAAAATTATTAACCCTAGTTATGACTCCACCTATTCCTTCATATGTGACTCTTCCTAGTCTTTTTGTATTCATGTGGACTTCATATTCACTATGTCAGACAGTAAAGCTCCATAATAATTAAAATGATAGCCAACTTTATAAGATACATAGCTAATGGCTGGTGTTTCAACCTTTGGCTCTGGAGGAAAGCCATGTATAAAAATAACCTGAAGTTGTTCCTGAATATTTGAATTTTCACATGGGATTGACCTTAAAACCACAGCTCATTGTGAACTGAGTATTTGCATTCACCTGTCCTTTTGTCATGCTGGTCTGTTGATTCTCCTGCACTGTCACAACAGTAAGGAAAGAGGCAATATTGTAGGTACCCAGGAGCCTAATGTCTTAGGACAGAAGCAATTTGCTGCTCCCAAATGTTCCACCAATTTTATAGTTATATTCCAGGTGATGGGAATAATTTAAAGCCTCAAACTGAGTGATTCAGATCACAGGTATTTCCTTCCTTCCACTGACAAATGGAGTTTCAGGTCACATGCAGGTTCCTCTTTCTGAAGTAAGAAATTATTCTTACAGTACCAATTCAGTAAGCAGAGACAAATATTTTATATTTTGCAAGTTACATAGATTTCTGTATTCTTTAAAGTACTTGCTTTCCTGAGAATAAATTCTCCTAAGTAATGATTGAAAGATCATTCAGGATAAGCATAAAGAAATTATTTAAAGATTACATCTTTTCTTTGAGAAAATGTTGTGAAGAGTGAAAGCATATAAACTAGCATGGATATTATCAGTCTTGCAAGGGTGACATATGAGATGTGGTTTTATTTCCCAATTTAAACTTAAAAATTTGCTGAAGACAGGCAAAGCCAGTGCTTGCAGCTCCTGGCTTTTCCATGGTCCTGTTGAATGCAGGCTGTCTAGTACGCTGCTGATTCCTAATTTAGAGTTTACACTTCAGAACCACAGCAATAGGTCTGTGTTTATCTTGGCTTGGTCTGCTCCCTTGGGCAGATCCGTTCTATGGTGCTTCTCTGTCCTTCTGCGGAAGGATGAGAACTACGTGCTTGGACAAATATTAATGACGTATAGAGGTTAATATAAATTATGCTGTAAAATTCTTTAGAATAAATTGTGTATTTACCTCACCACACCAGTTTCCTGAAAGGAGTAACGTCTCTTCAAGGGCAGGACTGAAATTGGTGGGGTGTTCAAAGTCATATGGTGCTGCGCACTTCTTGCACTGTCTGCATTACTCTATTAAGGAAAATCAGCAGAAATATAACATTGTCGTTACTTACCAGAGTAGTTGACCAAACCCAGTATCTTCTCCCAAGCGGTACTCCCTGCTCCCCTGAGTTCCCTTAGGTACCATGGGGAAGGGGGGCAGAGGAGTTTCTGTGTGGCTCAGCCGCCAGGTGGTAACAGGCCGGAGGTGATGTGCTGCACAGCTGAGCCGGAGATGGGGGGTCTTTCCTCTGTGCAAGGCATGAGCCACAGCTCCTTGTCCCTGGGCAAAGCACAGGCTTCCTTCCTCTGCCAGACGCAGATCTGGGTTCCCATGGCTTTCCTGTACATGGACAGGAGGGAGGGCTCTGCTCTCATGCTGGTTCTGGGACTTCAGCTAAACCTCACAAAGTTAGTCCTGGCATCTTGGTGATATACTGCAATTCATAGTGAAATCCATGTAACCTAAGGTTATGCACACACACTTTCACAGGTGATATTAAGAGCCTCTTGTTTAAATTTTAGTCTATTTATTTGATTCAACGAGGCTTTTCATAAGTTTTATTAATTTATAAGTGTCTCCTCCTTCTCACAGTGCCAGCTTCTATTTATACATCATTTCCAAAATAATTCATTTGTTAAATGATGTATATATTAGAAGAGGTAAAGATAGTAAAAAGTAAGCTTCTTTATGTTTTTTCAAAATATTCAGCTGATGACTTTCCAGAGAGTCCCATTCCATTGATAAATTATTTCATCTGTAACTCTTAGGAGTTTAAAGATAAATCCGTAGTGTAGACAAACCCTGTGTAAGAGGGAATAGAGTTACAGGGGGATTTAGAGTAGATTTTAAAACTAGTTGTCTTTGTTTCTTTTGGTATAGGACTGAAAAAATGCCAATCTCAGGAATGTAGTTACTTGATTTAAAAGATAGCTATGTCATTCAGATCAAATCAATTTAAATGGGTTGAACCTTCTGTCGCTCTTTTAATTAAAAAATATCAGTAGACTTCATAGGCTGATGAACATTGGCAATTCACTCATTCAAGTTATTACCCTTAATAGCAATATCTTTCCTTCACAAATCGTTATTAAATGTGCCTGGGGATCTTGAGACCAACCGTGCAGCTAGAGGGCAGGATCCTGTCCTGGCTGCACACATGCTGATTCCTGGAGGTGTCCCTTCCACACAATGTGCTTTCTGAGGCGAGGGTTGTTAACACAGGAGCAGAGACAGTTCTGTGTCAGTTCTATGAGTCAGCCCCACCTCAGGAGTCTAAAGCCAAAGCTGCCAGACACAGTGATACCAAGGAAAAATGAAAACTTCAGAAATTTAATATTCTAATCCAGAAGAACAAAGTACTGTTCATGTTTGCCCTCAGGACAAGGGACACTTCAAATTTTGCACAATTTAGCTTTATTGAAAACTATATCAGTAATTTCAAGTTACAGAAGGAATTTTAATTCAAGTATCAGTAAATTTGTATCTAAACAAAACCAGATTTGACCCATCAGTTCCACGTGAATACTGAGTTAAAATTTCTCAGAGCCCTTTTAAACCTTTACCTCCCATACTGTGCAGTTTTACAGCATTTTTTTTTTCCTTTTCAGAATTGACCCTTTGCATTTAAATGGGGAAAGACACTTATTTTTAATGCAGTACTCTATACTGTGACAATTTAGTATTGAGAAAGTGATGAGAATGCCATGGGACATTGGCTTTTATTAGAGAAAAACAGCAGCCTCAAAGCCTGGGTATGTTTTTCTGATGTACCAGTTCAGAAAAGTATGCTCACTCCATCTTAGATTTTCTGAAAACAATTGAGATAGATCACATAAATGGAAAAAGGCTCTGTTTCAGTTCGTTCTACTTTTTTTCCCCTCTGTTTTGCCTGTGACTGGCCGGGAAAGCAACAAGGTCTTCAGAGAAGCTGTGATCTCTAATGTTACAATTTCTAACTCCACAGAGCTTAATTTTGCTCTAGTGCATATTTACCTCATACTTATAAAATATTTGAGCTATGTTTTCCCTTTAAATAATGCAGTTCTATTGCTATTACGGTTTATTTCAGGAAATCAATGTAAGGTGCTCATCTGACTCTGACAGATACTCCTGACTGTTTCCTGGTGAGAATGGTAGATTGAGAAGGCAAAAAAGAAGACTAGACACCATGAAATAATGGTTCCAATATGATCTAAATTGATTCAATACTCCCTGCCTTAATTCCATGTCATTCTGAAATAAAATAAAATAAAAATCTCTGTACTGCATAAATTGTATGAGGGCTTCATAATAGGAAGTGATCACCATCCCATGACCATTCTTGTGGGTGTTGTTCATCCTAGGGTGTGGTGATTTGCACACTCCTGCTCTGTGGGCATCTAAGAACTCCACATAAGCACGAATGTGGCTTGCACTGACTTAAATGAAAAATCAGCATGAGTGAGTATCTCAGGACTAGGTGTGAGGAGAAGAAAGAATCATCAGTCTTTTTAAAGTTCCACATCTACCCTTTCCTGTGTGAAAGAGGAGGGTTCTGCTATGCAACTTTCAAAAGAGATCACTAAATTACAGGAGACATTTCCCTTGTTGTTGGAATATTGAGAGTTTCCTGTTAGCTGCAATCAACACTTTGAAAACCAGCTTCTTTATTACATAGCTCCTTCGTGTATCATTTCTGGCCTTTCACAAGCAAGTTACAATCATATAACCCGTTGCTGTCATAAGGCAAGAGGGACATGAGATACCTTTTAATTCTGAATTTCATTAAGATTTACAGTAAATAATGGCAAGGGGAATATTACGTGCTAACTCCATAACTTATTTTATAGGCTATGCAGGCTAATAACTAACTTAAATAGACATATGAGTAGGTAAGGTCAGTAACAATATTTATTAGCTGTAATTAAGCCAATTAACAAGAATAATTTAAATAAATTAATTAATTATGTGAGATCAGGTTCTGCCACCATTCTTCACATGGATTCATGTCTTTTCCCTCAGGTAGCCCTGTTACTGTGAGACCAACTACATTACAGTTATTCACTGTTTAGCCTTACCCTGGATGGTAAAGAAAAACAAGATAAATAATATTTAATCACTTTCAATACAGAAATGTAGGCATGTCTATACTCTAATGCAGTTTTTTAGAACAAATCACTGCTATCTCTTACTAGGAAGCCTGTCAGAGGTAATAGGTTAAATAGCAGAAAATAGCTGAAGATCCATGGATCTATTTAATGGTTTACAAATTTAATAAATTTGTAAAGAGTGATTGTGGAAGAAAGAAAAGTGAGAAGAGCTGAGAAGATTAACCTCCTCAAATACTAAGGAGTTATTGAGCTCAGGTTTAAAAAAAAAAAAAAAAAAAAAAAAAAAAACATCTCTGCTGTCTGTGCAGTGAAAAACAGGTTTCAGTTCCGACTTGGATATGAGCCCTGTGGTCCTCTGATGGGAGCCAAAATCTTTGTAAGCAAAATATCTAACTACTCGTTCGGAATGTTTAGATATTTGTTCTTGGTTTTCAAGGTCAAAATAATTTTTGTTTAAGTAGCGTCATTTTACAAGTGCAGTGCCTGAACAGATGACAGCACTGTAGAACTACGGTCTCCAGGGAATGAAAACCAACCTAGAGGTGTCTCACAGGTGATGAATTTTGTGAAAAATGGTGTATTAATAGAAAGTATTGCCTCCACATGAACCTGTTAACTTTATTACAAACACACTGTGACTAGCAGGTATATTGCTTAAGGCCAAAATGGTTTTACCTAAACCAGCCTCTTTTCATTACATTTCTGCTAGTTGATAGGCTTTGTTGAAAAAGTTTTTTACCTTGGAAAAAAGAAGCTGTAGCAGAGTTCAGAAATGGCGTATAAATAAAATACTGAAGTGCCTAGGAACTATCAAAACCGAGTTAATTAAAACAAAGTTCAGTGAGCAAAAAATTTAGTTTTGTCAAAAAAAATATTTTAAAAATTGAGAAATCTCTTCTTTCCATATGGTTTGACATATCCTGTATCCAGACTTGCTCAAAATGTGTCACGAATTACTATTGTGGGCATATTATACAACTTGGCTGTTATGTGTTTAACCTTAGGAGAAGATAGGAAGACTCTCTGGGGATGAAAAGTGAACAAGAGCTTCACATTCTTTTGAGGTGCAACAACCAGAAGTCACAAGGCATCTGAGAATATTCACACACACACACACACACACACAGAGCCCACCACAAAGTTAATACTCTGAAAAGTCCAACTGCCATAAGTTAGAAAACAACACAATGAGGACTGACTGCTTTGCATAGTGGCTGCTTTTGAGAAACATCTGGCCCTCTGGCTCCTGTCAGGGAGACAGAAACCCATCTGTACCACTACAGGATCCTCTCTGTCCAGAACCACAAAGAATTATCATTTATCTCTCTACTTGCTCAGAGACCTCTGCACCACACCCCAGGGTGTGAAATAAAGTTATCCTCAGCGCTCTCTGCACCTTGTCCCAGGTTCTCACCAGCAAAGACAGTTAAACGCAGTATGACATTTCAGAGAAGTGTGGTGCAGTTCTTCCTAAACTTCTAACATGCTGTCCGCTGAAATTATGAACTTCCCACGCCTACCCCAAAATCTACTGACAGGAATTCTTTTTGAAGGATATTTGTACCACCTCCTCCATCCTGTTCTTGTCTTCAGACACGGTGGGGAAAAGGCTAGACTTTTCTGTTTCATTCTGCAGCCCAGCATCTACGCTCACTCTCACCAAGGTGTCTGAGGCACCCTAATTAAACTTACATAAGTGTCTTCAAGATAATTTTACCAAAGGTTCTCAGTCTCTCAGCTGCAATCTCCATTGTGTCTGCAGCACAGCACAAGTGAACCTGACATCCAGGTCCTGTCCAAGCTGCAGGTCCTTGGATCTGCTTAGGACCACATAAGCAAGTCTCAAACTTTTCAAACATAGATTGTAACCTGAGATACGCTGATCTCCACATCGCTGTTATACCAGCTCTGTGCAGAACTAGCTATTTCAAAATTTACTTGGATAAAACTGCATTGCAGAGACTTCTGCTAAATTCTTGAGTTATGGGTAACCAGGTTTGGTAAGCTTTTCTTGTGACTGCAGTATAGGCATAGTTTGACATGACGGTATTCCGCCACTTTCTAATCCACATAATTTATCCCAGCCTAACATTATTTTTAATCTTTAGTCATCATGCAAATGGATAGAGACAAAATTCATCAATACCATGAGTTTTGCTACTGAGACTACAAAAAGGCAATCACTGTGGTTTTAAAGTTTTTCTATATTACTTTGGATATAATACATATCTAATAATTAGAATATAAAGAATACTATATTTGCAAATAGACTCCCATAGACTCGTGATCATCTGCTAAGACTACAACAGTCCTGCCCTCAGAGCCAAGTGAATAATGACCATGCAATCCATCCGTTCCACTACATTCAACTCAGAGCTACATGTGTAAGTCAATGTTTCTGCACTATTTTAGTTCTGCCTATTTACGGAGAAACAAAACCAGCATAATATAGTTTCAAATTTTAAACCAAGGGGCTAAACATAAGCTAAATTTACGGTGTGTGGTCTGGTATAGTGATCTCACTATCATTTCATCATTTCAGATGATGAAAAATAATGCATTAAAATGGAAAGAATGACTAATGGATGTGCCTCTAAATGCATGTGACAAGTGCCTAAAAAACTTGAAGAAGGATTTGTGTATACCAGCTTAATGGCCTATCTTTTCAATTACATTAAGCTCTGAAACTTGACCCACTAACTTTAACTGTTGACTCCTCTGGAGAAAGCATGTCAGTAACTTATTCAGCATATTCTGCAGAAGAATGTATGGAGAAAAATCTCACTTATATATAAAGTTATATTGCAGAATTCACAGATCTGTTGCCATGCCACCAACATTAAAGCAATTTTGTTATCCAACCAATGGCTGTTACAGGAAAATTTTAGTCTGTGACTGGTGCACTTGAATGAAAATTTATTTTTAACAGCTCAGACCAGGAAATTTCTACTGGTTTATCAATTAAAATGTTAATTACCTAAGTCTTTCGGGATATTTTATTTAATGCTAATATTTCATAGTATGTTACACCCAGAGAACTCTGAAAATTATAAGCAATTTATAGAATATTCACTTACTACCCTAATCTTCATCTATTTTGCACATTCTGTCTTGTGTCAGTATTACATCGGCATACTATTACTGTCTCTTTTTTTAGGTGATGGCCATAGGTAAGCTGTTGCCTTTTAATACAGAGGTACAATTAACTCTCTTTTCTACTTTACAGGAGCTGCCCCACAGAGCTGTTCTCTGTGTTTTAGAGCTTCTTTATGCCTTTGACTTCTCCCATTAGTCTTTCCTCCAGCACAGCTTGATCTGAATTGTCACTACCAAAAGCAAAGAGTGGAAAAAATCTTTAATGAAACCAGTTGAAATTATCAGTCAGTTTTAAACAACAAACTGAAAACTGGTTAATCCGTTGGTAAAGCTGATTCATTGAGACCACTCACAGCTTTAAAATGTGCTTGACTGAGTTTGGCAGGAGTTGAATGTTGTACTTAGGCCCCAACACTTAATTAAGAAATGAAAATTTATGTTCCCTGGCTTGTCTAAATTTCCACTGAACCTAAATTTTTCTTCTTTTTTTCCTTGTGCATCTTGTTCTTATCCTCCTCTTTGGACAAAGCTGTTCATCTGTACTTCAATTTCAATAACATACAGTCTTCTTTTTCTGAGAATTTTGTCTATTTAAAGAAAGACGTACCAAGGGAATATATTATCTCAGCAAGCCACTGTTTCTAAACCATTACATGTGCTATAGTACCTCATAGTTCTCTGTATATTATAATCCATTCCATGTTCTATGCCTATTATGATAATGACTAAGTGATTATTAAATATTATGACACTTCATTTCTCTAACAAGTGCCTAAAATATAAATATAATGATTCTGAAGGCGACATCTCTTGAGAACAGCCTGTAACATTTACAGCTGACAACATCTTGTGACATGTCAATGGAATTTTAAGCTATATAAAACAATTATCCAAGAAACATGCAATGAAAATGCAATACTGTGACAGAGGCAAACTAAAATATTGTAAGCACAATATTCACCAGTAGTATAAAGCATGTGTATGGCTTGCTAGTTGTCTCAGACATGGGCTGTTTCTATTGTCAGGTATACAAGATTTTGTTTCTGGGTCTTTGGTTTCCACCTGATAGTTCAATGCCTGCACAAGATTTAAAAGTATTAAGGCACCTGTTTACCTGCTGGATGCTTTTTAGTGAAAATTTTGAAAAGCACATTTTCCTGTCAATAACCTTCTCTAAAGGAGCCTTTTAGACATCATGTTATCCACTGTGCAGGCATATTTTTCTGTCTATTTAGACTATAAATTAATTGGGCTGGGGAATACTTTATATAATTCTTATAATGCAGATTTTGAAGGTTTGAAAATTTAATCAGTTAAGAAAATACCTATTTAGTTCCTTAGACTAGGATTTCAATTACCTTTATTCAGAGTGGCACTAAGAGATGAAAAACAGCTGTGCAGGTGTTTTTCAGCTTTTCTCGTCAAGTAGAACACAGGAAAAGAAGGAAAGAGGAGATAATTTAAACAGAGAAAGATGACTATAAATGTGATGCTCTATATTTAAGTAGTCATCATTATTACCAAACCTACAGTCTGAATATGTAACATGACCTAAATATGCCTCTGGAATGTACTTTTAAGAGAGTTTATATAAAACTGCTGCACCATTTTCATGTTAATACAATGCTTGAAGTTTAAGGCCCTTATTAACCATTACAAAATGTAACTTTCCCTTGAAAGCTATTGGCAAGTGAAACCCCACTTAAAGAGGGATACTTTTAATACTTATTTCAATTTTATCTACACTAAAAAGCTTTATCTAATGTAGCTATTTAAAAGGGAGATGAATATTGTACTGAATAGCTATGCTACTTTATAATTTCCTTTGGATGGAATTGTACGAGGATAGAGGTACTTCTTGAACTGCTAGTAGATGCTATTTACTTTGATGTAACCAAAAGGAAAATAAAAAAATAAAGGTATAACTATGAATATGTAGGTCTGGAGTGCCAGTGAAGAAATGCACAGAAAGGAAAAATGATGGTATAATTTGAACTGTACTAATACAATTGTTTTTCTAGGACAAACTGTACTCATTTAGTTCTCTCAGCTTGGTATGATGCAGTTCTTGCTGCTTTAAAGCTAGGTCTAGGGTTATTTTCCTGAAACAATTTTAGAGATGAATGCAGTGTTTCATCTCAGATTTCTTGCAAAAGAGAAATATATTCAATGATAGTGAAATGTACAGAATGTATATTGTATAGAAACTAGAACTTTCCATCATATCATATATTCCATTTTGTAATTCATAACCTTTCACTTAGAAAACACAGATGAAACAGCTTTTGATTTTAAAAATGAAAAATAAACTTTATTTTAACCTTGAACCAAAATGTATTTCTTCTTATTCTGAATTTACAGATCCCTGTCCTTGTCCCCACTGAAACAAAGTATCTGCACAACTGCAGCATTATCTGTCCAGAGATGCAAGTCTCATGTGGTCAGTGAAGCTTTTGGGTTTTAGTATCATCACAAAGACAGCAACTCTCATGATAAACCTTCTGGCTGAAAGCTAAACCAGAACTTGAATAATATATTTTCCTCAGCTTTCCTTGTCTTCTGCTACTTATTAATCCTTTCTCCTCTTCTCATTCCATTTTCCTAATTTCATCTCCTCTCCCCTATTAGTGTTTTTATTCTTGCCCCTCATCTCTCTTGCATTTCATTGCTCATTTACACATGTTGTTTTGCTCCCCATATAACAACCAGCACAACTAATAAAAGACAATGGGTGATAGTAGTAGGCAACTCTCTCCTGAGACCTTACACACTCTCTAGACAGGTGCGTTGCTTAGTGAGGGCTTGTATCAGTCAGATGTCACTAAGATACTACTAAGGCTCATATAGTTCACTGAACTGTTATCCAGTGCTGTTGATTCACGTGGGCACCAGTGATACATCCAGGAGCAACCTGAGGTGTATCAAAAGAATTACAGAGTCCTGGGAATGGAGGTAAGGGACTGTGGAGTGGAGGTAGTTTTTTTCATCAGCCCTCCCAGTCAAAGGGCCTTCCTAATCTGGCAAATCAACACATAGTTATGGGACTGGTGCCACAGCCTGGGGTTCAGTTACTTACACCATGGGACTCACTTTGTAAATCCTGGTCTACAGGGAGCTGAGTGTGTCCATCTGTCAGAGAACGCAAAGAGCATCTTTGGTTATAGGCTTGCCACCCTGGTGAAGAGGACTTTGAACTGAAGTTGTGGGGAAGGGGAACCTCAATGCATCCCACTCCTACCAGCTCGATACCAGTGCCAGCAACAGATTCCCAGAGCCTGGAGAAGGATCACAGGTCAGCAGGAGAGCACCTGAAGAAAAGCACAAAGGAATTCCAGCCACTCCAGCCGGTCAGTCAGCTTCCTTGGGGTCCAGCTTAAATGTCGCTATGCAAATGCATATAGTATGGAGAAAATTAAGAAAAGTTAGAGAAGAGTGCACGCCTGAAGGGCTCCGATCTTACTGGTAACATGGAGATGTGATGGGATGGCTCTTATGGAGCATTGGAATGGAAGGATGCAGGCTCTCTGAGAAGGACAGGCAGGTGAAATGAGGGGGGAGGGGTTGCCCTCTATGTCAGTGACCAGCTGGAGTCATGGAGCTCTGCCTGGGGATGGATGAGGAGCCAGCAGAGAGCTTAGGGGTCAGGATTAAATGGAAGGCAGGGACAGGTGATTATTATAATGGGGGACTGCTACAGGTCACCTGAACAGGAAGACCAGGCAGCTGAGGGCCTCTATAGAGAGAAAGGAGCAGCCTCACATTCACAAAATCATGGTCCTCATGTGGGATTTTGACCACCCCAATAGCTGTTGGAGGGACAACACAGAAGGGCACTAACAATCCAAGAGATTCATGGAATGTGTTTATGATATCTTCCTTCTCCAAGTAATAGAGAAACCAAAGAGGAGAGGTGCTATACTGGACCTTGTTCTCCCCAAAAAAGAGGGGCTGGTGGGGAGTGTGAAGCTTGAAGGAAACCTTGTCTGCAGTGACCATGAAATGGTGAAGTTCAGGATCCTTAGTGTAGCTCGGAGAGCACACAGCAAGCTTGCTACCCCAGACTTCAGGAAAGAAGACTGGCCTCTTCGGGGATCTGCTTGGTAGCATGGAATAAATCCCCAGAGGGAAGAGGGGCCCAAGAAATCTGGGATCATCTCCTCCAAGCTCAGAATTGATACATCCCAATAAAGAGGAAGTCAGGCAAAACCACCAGGAGGCCTGCATGGATGAACAAAGAGCTCCCGAAGAAGCTCAAACATAAAAATGAAGCCTACTGAGATAAGAAACAAAGATAGGGAGCCTAGGAGGAATACAGAGAAACTGTCCAAGCAGCCAGGGAGCAGGTTAGGAAAGCCAAATCCCTGAAAGAATGGCCAAGGACATCAATGGCAACAAGGAAACTTCTTTAGATATGTTGGTGATAAAAGGAAGACTAGGGAAAATATGGGCCCTTTCCAGAAGGAAATGGGTGATGTAGTTGCTGAAATATGGAGAAGGCTGAGGTACTCAATGACTTCTTTGTCTCAGTCTTCACTGGCAAGTGCTACAGCCTTCACTGGCAAGTGCTACAGCCAAACTGCCCAAGATACAGAAGACAAAGGAGGAAACAGGGAGACTGAAGAACCACCCACTCTAGGAGAAGATTAGGTTCGAGGCCATCTAAGGATCCTGAAGTTGCACAGGTCCATGGACCTGATCAGATGCATCTGCATGTCCTGAAGGAACTGGTGGATGAAGTGGCTAAGCCACTACCCATCATATTTGAGAAGTTTTGGTAGTCCGGTGAAGTTCCTGCTGACTGGAAAAGGGGAAACATAACCCCCATTTTTAAAGAGAAAAAAAAGGAAGAAACAGGAAACTACAGGCCAGTCAGTCTCACCTCTGTGCCTGGCAAGATCATGGAGAGATCTTCCTGGAAACTCTGCTAGGGCACATGGACAATAAGGAGGTGATTGGTGACAGCCAGCATGGCTTCACCAAGAGCAAATTGTGCCTGACAAATTTGTTGGTATTCTACGACAGGGTTACAGGGTTGGTGGATAAGGGAATAGCAACTAATATCACCTACCTGGACTTGTGCAAAGCATTTGACATTGTCCTGCACAACATCCTTTTCTCTAAACTGGAGAGACATGGATCTGACAGATGGACCCAGTGGATAAGGAATTGACTGGATGTTTACACTCAAAGAGTTGTGGTCAACAGCTCAATGTCCAAGTAGAGAGCAGTGACTAGTGTTCCTCAGGGGTCGATGTTGGGACCAGTACTATGTATCGTCTTCATTTGTGACTTGGACAGTGGGATTGAGTGCACCCTCAGCAAGTTTGCCGACAAAACCAAGCTGTGTGGTGTGGTCAACACACTGGAGGGAAGGGATGGGTCATCCAGAGGGACCTCAAGACGTGGGCCTATGCCAGCCTCATGAAGTTCACCAAGACCAAGTGCAAGTTTCTGCACCTGGGTTGGGGCAATCCCAAGCACAAATACAGCTGGGCAATAAATGGATTGAGACCAGTCCAGAGGAGAAGGACTTGGATGTATTGGTTGATGAAAAGCTCAACATGACCTAGCAATGTGCTCACAGCCCAGAAACCCACCTATACATTTAGTTTTATCTAAAGAAACATGACCACCTGTTTGAGGGAGGTGACTCTCCACCTCTACTCAACTCTGGTGAGACCTCACCTGGAGTATTGTGTAGAGCTCTGGAACCCCCAGCATAATGACGTGGACCTGTTTGAGCAGGTCTATAGGATGGCCACAAAGATGATCAGGGGCTGGACCACCTCTGCTATGAGTACAGACTGAAAGAGTTGGAGTTGTTCAGCCTGGAGAAGAGAAGGCTCTGGGGAGACCTTATAGAGTGGCCTTCCAGTACATAAAGGGGACCGACAATAAAACTGAAGAGGGTTTTTTTGGGTTTTTGTTTTTTTTTTTTTTTTACACGGGCATGTGGTGCTAGGACAACGGTTAATGGCTTTAAGTTGAAAGGGGGTAGATTTAGATTAGATATAAGAAAAAAATCTTCACCGTAAGAGTGGTGAGTCACTGGCCCGGCACAGGTTGCCCAGAGAGGTTGTGGATCAAGGCCAGGCTGGACGGGGCTTTGAGCAACCTGGGCTAGTGGGAGGTGTCCCTGCCCATGGCAGATGGGTTGGCACTAGATGATCTTTAAGGGCCCTTCCAACCTAAACCTTTCTATGATTCTATGATTCTGTGATTTAGCACATATGGCAAAGAGCTAACTGTCAGGAGAAGCTGTGAATGCCCAGTCTAAACTTACTAGATGTGAAAAACCCTCTAAGATCTTTGCATCAGGACTCTGTGAAAGAATAATACTAAGCCAGTTCCTGGGTAAATTATTATCATAGCAGTCTCTAAAGTAACCTCAGCTTCTAAAATTAACTGCACCTCAGCTTCAGCTCATTAACTATAGCTAAGTCAGTGAAGAAAGTGACCAAAGAGAACATTTTCATGTTGGCACTCTTTTGACATCTTCTAGAAGATCACCAGACTTAATATTTTGGAATTTTTAAATTTATTTTACATACTGAGAAACTGTAAGTTGTTCTATTGCAGAATCATTAATGAATTATTATTATTACTAGATTACAAATGCAGACAACCCCATTAATTTCTCCTTAATCTTGGAGACCAATCATTCATGAACATGCCTAATTTCAAAAGTTCAGAAAGTGAAAGCAGAAATAAAATGCTATCACCTCTTGTTCTGCAGATAATCTCTGAGTTACAAATCACTGGAAATGTGAAGAATAGAGAAGGGATGCCTGGCCTACACCACCACTGTCTGATCACATCCTGACAGTGCTGAGTTGCCAATTTACAACTCCCTGCTTTCTTTTAATACAGAATGGAATGACTTTTCTTGGTGTGATTTTTCTCTTAAATCCTAGAGATGATTCCTCTCTCTGTCTCAGCAACATTACTTCTCCTTTCAGTTTTACCCTGTTTGTTTTACCTGGCTGTGCCCTGTGAAATTTCACAAGTTTTTTTCAAGTATTTAGCAATGTCCTCTGAAGTGTGAGCCATGGCTGCCCAGCAGTGTTGTGTCACCAGCAGCTGGACTGAGGCTTGTGGAGGTGGCAGGGAACGGGGACACATGTGGCTCAGATGCTGCAGAGGATGCAGGAAACTGGAAACAAAGTCATAGCTTAGAAAAACAGACATCAAGAATAGGGAAAATAAATGAAAGATATCGTTAGGGAATGGAGAGTAGTGACAAGATTTCTCCACACTCCTTTTTCCTCAAGTCATTCTTAATTATTCTATACTTCTTGTATTAATTCACTGATTATAAAGGTTGGTTTGCCCAGAACTTAAGAAACCAATGTTGGGTTTCTACAACTGAATATCATTAATGATATAAGAAAATTGCCCTGTAGACTCCACCACAAAGCTCTCAGTTCAGTTATACAGCATTTACAGTATTTGTATAGGGTCTAGAAAAACAGAATTGAGATCATTTGTTTCTGGGAATCACAATGCAACAAATGAATGAAACATCAACTTGAAACTTACTGTAAAAGTATTAAAAGCATAACTTTTAAGTAGAAAACAGTATCTGAGTTAGAGGTTTGATAATAGACATTTTGGTAGTACATTCCAGCTTAATGCACTGTGATCATACAGCTGTTTTTAATGATAAAACACAGCTTTAAAATGTCATTACAGAAAAAAAAAAAAAATGAACAGTTATCAGTTGGCTTTTTATCAACTTAGACTACCTAATTTAACAATGCAGAAAAAGAAACATATTTTTGACACAGGTAAGTCTAATGTCCAGAATTTGCTTTATAAACTTGAATATCTTAGATCATGATTAACACATCAATCTTCTTTAATTTTGGAGCACAAGCATGTTTCACAACCACATAGAAATTCTGCATGAACCATCACATCAGAAGTTCTGCAGAAATCTGGAGTTGTAACTTCATTTCCTCTGCTGACTCAGTCATTTCTACTAAGGATATTTTCTTTTTATATGAAAAGAAAATAAATCTTGCAGAGAAGAACCTAAATGGGAGGAAAAATACAATCCATGTTTTAGCAAAAAAGTGTAGGCAGAATAAATATAATCATTATTCTTCCATTTATATTGGCCTGGTCATCTGCCTGTGCATAAGGGACTGAAGTGGTTTTTTGGGACCCATCCCTTGACAGTTCTTGTCTCCAAATGCAGCTCCCTCTTGGAGGGGAGTCTCCAACCATATTGAATAATGCACATGTTCATTCAAAAGGCTGAGCAGATTCCTGGGAAAGGTTGTGTTAGGTCTGTTAATTTTTTGGTATATCGTTGTGTGTATTTGCTGGTTATAGTCTGCCATCTGCTAAATGTCATTCAGAGATTACTGCATCTTAGTAGGGCGTGAAATTTCATCAGTCTGAAGTTCATATTAACCTATTGGTTTTTCAAAATGATTGGGATTTCTTGAGGATGAAAAGCAGTACATGTTAGTGATAGTCTCTTTCATTCATCTGAAATGCCGGAACTCTTGAGTGTACTTATATAGCCCATTTGACTGCATCTCTATTTAAAACTGATTTCTTTTCAATTGCCTTAATAACAGATTTCTAGCATAATTTACTGAAAATGGCACCTGACAGTCTGTGGTATTTGATATCACACAACCAATTCCATCTCCTAGCTTTGTAGTCTCTTGTCATGAGGGATGAGTGTTCTCTAAACCCAACATTTAACATGTGTGGTCCTCAGGCTTATAGTCCCCCTGGCTCGAACAACTACTGTTCCAGTACATGGCCCGCTATTTCAGTACTCACATCATAAGGACAAATGCTTGCTAAACTTTACTAGTCCTGTGTGGGTTTAAATGTGGTGGAACAGCTGCAATTCTGCTGCACTGGTGCAGTCACTGGTAGTGGCCAAGAGAATTGCTTCTGCACGTCTCAATTATATAAGTGATTCATCACTGGAATGGACTACATGACAAGGTACTCGGATCTGGAAAGGCTGATGGAGAGGAAAAGGCAATGTGTTTCAGTGATGTGAAAGTTAAAAGGACAGATCTGATGATATTCTGCAAATATCCAGATGAGGGGAATGCTTCTCTTGGTGGAGCTAATTGTCATGGTTTAACCCCAGCCGGCAGCTAAGCCCCACACAGCTCCTTGCTCACTTCCACCTGGTGGATGAGAGAGAAAACTGGAAGGGTAACAGTAAGAAAACTCATAGGTTGAGATACAGTTTAATAGGTAAAGCAAAAGCTGCACGTGCAAATGAGGCAAAACAAGGAATTAATACACCACTTTCCATGGGCAGGCAGGTGCTCAGCCATCTCCAGGAAAGCAGGGCTCCGTCACATGAAATGGTTACTTGGAAAGACAAACACCATCACTCCAAACATCCCCTTCTTCCTTCTTCTTTCCCCAGGTTTATATGCTGACCATGATGCCATACGATATGAAATGTCCCTTTGGTCAGTTGGGGTCAGCTGTTCTGGCTCTGTCCCCTCCCAACTTCTTGTCCACCCCCAGCCTCCTCACTGGTGTGGGGGGGGTGAGGACCAGAAAAGGCCTTGGCTCTGTGTAAGCACTGCTCAGCAACAGCTAAAACACCCCTCAATTATCGACTCTGTTTCCAGCACAGATCCAAAACATAGCCTCATACTACCTACTATGAAGAAAATTAACTCTACCCCAGCCAAAACCAGCACACTAATCTAGCAGATGAGGCTGGATAGTTACCAGAAAGAAATCACATGGTTTGAAAAAGGAGTAATGAATCATTGGTACAACCTTCCTCAGGAGGGAAGAAAGCTGACACTTCAAAAAATGAAGGACGGAATAATTATGGACATCTTTGGAGGATGTTGGATTGACTCAGCCAATTGGTCAAGTCTGGCTTAAAAACACAGGGGTTTCCGATCAACTTTTTGTCCCTCCTCTGTGAAACCAGTCATTGAATGATGATACCTCACGTGATATTTTAATATCAGGAATCAAAGTCTCAAATGCTTGTCTACTTTGTATAACCCAAGACATTTCAGAAGCTTTTTACTTTCAAACAATTGTTGCTTTATATGTTCTAATGAATTACATTTTCATTGTTATTCTAATTTCTGATACGTAATTTTTTGCCATTAAACCACTGCTTCAAACCTGCCTCAGTAGTGAAAATTCTTCATTCCCAAAATGAGACAGTGTTATAATTGATTTTTGTTATCTAAGTCTTGGTTTCTGTCAAAACGATAAGCCTGCTTTTGTGGTCTCACAGAAACTTCATTTATCATGGGTTTGCAGTAATAGATGGGAAAGCTGGAAGTGACAAGACCATGAAATTGTGATCCCTTGTGCTTGAGATGGGACAGAGGAAAGATTTTTTGTTTTCAAATTAGAAAATGGTAAATATTGAGCATAGAGAATTCTAATCTGCCTATAACTTTTAAATGTAGTTGTGCGCTTCCAGGTTTGTTTGCAACTATTTTAACTAAGGTATAAGCAGTATGGTATGGCATTTTGTAGCATGGCTGAGAAGATAATAAAATGTTGCTTGGAGTTCCTCCACCTCTTACCTCCCATAGCAGAAAATAAGCAGCGATTTTGTTTTATTGATGCAGATATTGCTACCACTCAAAATTTCAGAAACAGAATCAATTCAGGTCAGATAAATGGTGAAGATCACTAGAGTAGCTTTTGGGTATTAATCATGCTATCTGCTTTCCCTCTATACCAAGCTGTCAGGGCCTAACACACTGGTTCTCAGTGTAGGGAATTTATTTTATTTTACTTTTTTAATAAATGATTCAGCAGTTGTGTGTTTTTTTACTGTACACTTTTTTATTTACTAGTTTATTTCATCTGTCCTGCAACTGATATACAGTAGGCACAACAGTCCCCTTCTCTTCTCTTCTCTTCTCTTCTCTTCTCTTCTCTTCTCTTCTCTTCTCTTCTCTTCTCTTCTCTTCTCTTCTCTTCTCTTCTCTTCTCTTCTCTTCTCTTCTCTTCTCTTCTCTTCTCTTCTCTTCTCTTCTCTTCTCTTCTCTTCTCTTCTCTTCTCTTCTCTTCTCTTCTCTTCTCTTCTCTTCTCTTCTCTTCTCTTCTCTTCTCTTCTCTTCTCTTCTCTTCTCTTCTCTTCTCTTCTCTTCTCTTCTCTTCTCTTCTCTTCTCTTCTCTTCTCTTCTCTTCTCTTCTCTTCTCTTCTCTTCTCTTCTCTTCTCTTCTCTTCTCTTCTCTTCTCTTCTCTTCTCTTCTCTTCTCTTCTCTTCTCTTCTCTTCTCTTCTCTTCTCTTCTCTTCTCTTCTCTTCTCTTCTCTTCTCTTCTCTTCTCTTCTCTTCTCTTCTCTTCTCTTCTCTTCTCTTCTCTTCTCTTCTCTTCTCTTCTCTTCTCTTCTCTTCTCTTCTCTTCTCTTCTCTTCTCTTCTCTTCTCTTCTCTTCTCTTCTCTTCTCTTCTCTTCTCTTCTCTTCTCTTCTCTTCTCTTCTCTTCTCTTCTCTTCTCTTCTCTTCTCTTCTCTTCTCTTCTCTTCTCTTCTCTTCTCTTCTCTTCTCTTCTCTTCTCTTCTCTTCTCTTCTCTTCTCTTCTCTTCTCTTCTCTTCTCTTCTCTTCTCTTCTCTTCTCTTCTCTTCTCTTCTCTTCTCTTCTCTTCTCTTCTCTTCTCTTCTCTTCTCTTCTCTTCTCTTCTCTTCTCTTCTCTTCTCTTCTCTTCTCTTCTCTTCTCTTCTCTTCTCTTCTCTTCTCTTCTCTTCTCTTCTCTTCTCTTCTCTTCTCTTCTCTTCTCTTCTCTTCTCTTCTCTTCTCTTCTCTTCTCTTCTCTTCTCTTCTCTTCTCTTCTCTTCTCTTCTCTTCTCTTCTCTTCTCTTCTCTTCTCTTCTCTTCTCTTCTCTTCTCTTCTCTTCTCTTCTCTTCTCTTCTCTTCTCTTCTCTTCTCTTCTCTTCTCTTCTCTTCTCTTCTCTTCTCTTCTCTTCTCTTCTCTTCTCTTC
>NW_020799092.1:74527161-74550260 GCF_003259725.1 Athene cunicularia
TTCCCTTCCCTTCCCTTCCCTTCCCTTCCCTTCCCTCCCCTTCCCCTCCCTTTAACATTTTTATTGAGATACACTGGATTTAATCCCAGGCATCCACTTCCTGCTCAGATGTGTCTCTCGTTAGAAAGGCAGAGGGAGTGAACAAATGTTCTTGCTGCTTACTATCTCTTTCCTCTAAGAAATTGTATCAGCAAGCCACTAATACTTTGTCTATAGCCATTTGCTCATGGGAAATAAATACATACTGTAGCATCCATCTTATGCATCCTTCTACAGAGATATGAGGCTTTGGCTCACCTGTGTGGCTCACCTGTGCCAATGAAAAGCAGGGTTAAAGAGAGAACACTATATGAGCCACAGACATGGCATACCTTGTGTGTGTGGTAATCTGAGAGCAGAATCAGTTTTGAAATCTTCACATAGGGATAGAAACCTGTCAAAAGGAAAGCAGCAGAAGAGGAGAGGTTAAGACAGTCAGGTTGCACAGTCTATGAACCATATCTTTTCCTGGAAGATCTTTGATTACTTTCAAAGCAACATTATATTACACGTCCTTCTGAGCACCTGTAAATGAATAAAAAAAAAACAAAAACAAAAACAAAAAATCCCAACAGAATAGTAAAGTATTTTTTTAGTTTTTAAAAATAAATGAGATGTCATCTAAAACTAATCATTAATAATTTATTTTCTACCCATAATAAAGACCCAATGTTAGTATGACAATTAATGAAATACTATATGTACACATAGTACTCGTGTACATACAGTAACCAAAATATTCATATTATAACACATATATGTATGTGTGTGTGTACTTACAGACTGTGCTATAAACTATGTATAGTTGTAGTATCCATTGTAAATCATAAACTATTCTATTGTTGTTGTATACTATGCAGTTCCAAGCCATGCAATAATTTAGCACTCACAGGGAAGAGTATTACTCACAGGCAGTAGACTTTAATCGGTCAATGTCTTTGCTTGTAGATGGCTGAATTTTTCTCAAAGTCCTCTCCATTTCGATTTGCTGCCAGGGCTGTGCCCAGGAGAGCCCTCCTCCTGCAGGAGGTCCTGCTGGTTTCTGTGGCAGAGAGAAATTCTGTGGCACAGAGAAATTCTGTGGCACAGGGCTCAGTGCAGGGCCAGCGTTTGGAGGAGCCTTCTGACAGAAAGGATGGATTCGGTACTTGGTAGACATTGTTTTCTCCTTCCTCATTATCCACTTGCTTTCAGACCTGACCTGATTCTTTACTTTTTAATAGTCCTTTCTCTGTTGTTTTTCATAAATTCTAGACAGATCATCTCATTGGGATTATTTTATTTATTCTGAAAGATCTTGGAAGAAACTCAAGCTCCTCTTTTATTGTATCAGTATTCTCCACACCAAGCTGTCCCTGGGCATCCAGTGCCAGCCTATCACAAATATACTTCATTACCCTATTTTTCTTATTCCCCATAGACCATAAAAAAGAAGAGTAGGTTCATAGGTGTAGCAGTATAGAGATATCTTGGTCCCATAATGCAGACAAACATAACTGTTGTCTGTATAACTACATATCAAAAAATTACATTCTCCATTTCTAAGTAAATTTAATGCCAAGAAGTAAGTATGCATTAGTTGACCCCATGACTCAAAGGACTTTGCTCCAAGACATCTACAAACTATAAGACACTGAGAGACTGGAAATGTCTGCCCAGTCAAAAGACCATATTGCAAATTCACTGATGATGGCAGTCTGTGTAACCACCTGGGTAAGTCTTCCTCCCACCCCAACCATTTCACAAAACAACACCAGAAGAGAATAGAGGATGGAAGATTTGGAGTAAAAAAAAAAAAAAAAAAAAAAAAGGGGAGGATTTCTGTTCTCTATATTGTGAATGTTTTGAGCATAGAAAAGATAATGGGAATGTGAGAAAAGGAAAAGACAGCGTAAAACTCTTAAGCCAGTTCCTCAGCACTGATGATCAAGCACTATGTTCTTTGACGGTAAGGTGCTTAATCCTCTTGTACCCCAACCACACACTCTACAGACATGCAAACTGAATACAGGTGTTTGATACTACACAGAAGCTATTATCAGTAATGTGGTTTTGTTCACATAATAAATTTAAATACAATTATCCTTTATCGTTTAAGAAAGAGTCTCTTTTGAAGTGATTTTGATACTCTCTGCATGTGTAAATAGCTGTTAAAAAAAAATAAATGCGCTGCTTCTAATTTATTTCTATACTGCACTCCTTCCTCCATTAATATTGGGTCAAGACTGAGCACATTTGAGTAACTGTGTGCAGTACCCTTCTCTTACTCTCTATAGAGAGAATTGGAACAAGTAAATTGAGTGGAGCCTTCTTTCTGCTCCTTTTAAGGTTTGGGTTATGTGTTGGATTTGGATGGTTATCACTCAGCTTCCCAGAAAATACAAGAATGCAAGAGAAATCCGCACAAGCTGAACATTTACCTGTATTATCAATTCTTCACAATGTCTTACTTTCAAGCAGGGACACAATACCAATTGTCTTGGGTGAAAAACTGCAGCATAAAATTGGTGGGAGCTTGTACAAATCCCTCTCCTGCATCTTCTCATCCTGGCCACTTTCAGCACATAACAAACTCTTCTGACAAAGGACCCCATGCTAGAGTTCCAATCACAGGCACAGTGTACAGCCCATTCTACTAGGCAGGGACTGAGGTCACCTCCTTCCTCTCTTAACAGTAAGGCTCCTACAACCAGCTGCCACATCCTAAGGTGCACAGTGCACCACCTGTGCTCTGTGAGAGGGCTGCCAGCACCTGGCTTCCATAAGGGATCAGTCACCCCTGCCAGCAGTGTCAGCAAACACCTTTTCAACGACTGCTGAAGAGGAAAAGGTGATGGATTTCCCAATTAGTATTACGTGCAACGAGATGTAAGTGTATAGGTTTCTGGTGACTGCACATCAGTGTGTCACAAAGCTAAATTCTGCTTTTAAAAAGATTGTTGTAAAGTAAACAAAAGAAACCTAAACCTAATTTTTTTATTTTTTTTTCCCCCCAGTTATTGATTTTAAGACTACAGTGAAGGGAAAGAAATAAAGTTTATCCTTCCAGCAATTCTAAGCAGACCAGTCACAGTTTTCTGTATTTCACAAAAGAACACATATATAAAGCCTACAAAGAGATAATAAAAATATCAAGATACTGCTCAGCTTTTATATCATACCATAAGTTCTTTAGGAAGCAGGTAAATATTAAGTTTACAGACAGGGAAACTGAGGCAAACACCCATACTCAGCCCCACCTGCAATATAACCGTGTTCTTATCCAACAGGCACCACTGCCTTAGCTATTACTATATTCTCTTCAGATTTCTCACCAAAATGACAGTGTAACAGGCATGCTCTGGACAACATGTCTATCACTGAAACACTCTCCACAAAACCTTTATGACCCAAAGACGATGTTGCACTACAGATGCTATGTTTGGAAATAGGGACATGCAATAACCTCAGCAGGGAAACATTTTTTTTTCTCTTCTGTCTGGTATATTGGGGGCCTGTCAGAGGAGGTGCACAAGGTCATGAAAGACTTTCTTTAGAGAGTTACCTACAGCAAAGTTGTGAGAAGGAGAGAGGCATGATTTAATTTTCCATCTGACCAGGAAGAACATGGTTCAGCTGGTGGCCTCACTCCCCAGCAGCAGCACTTGCTAAGGTTAGCGCAGCCCAAAGGCAGTGGTGCGAGGGAGTGATTCCCACCACTGCCAGATGAGGGATGAAGACAAAAGGAAACAAGGTAGGGGAGTTTACACATAAATCTTTAAAATCAGGATGGTCCATTTTCTACTGGGCTGATGGCAGCCCAGGTCTCTGCAGAAAATTGTGGCAGCTCCTCTCATCCTTTTGTTCTCCTTCTTCCCTTTCTGCAAACACCCTTCCATTACTTTACAGAGTACAAGAAACAGACAGCTAAGTGCCCGGCTGAATGTAACACAGCGCAGCAGAGACAGATGAGGATTCATTCAAACCTTGGCTCTCACAAGCCCCCCCTGCCTCCCCTTACAGTAGGGTAGCTGGTATGATGTTCTTCTGCCTCACACTGGGGAGAGCTTGTTCTTACCCACCCTCATCATACCTTGCAGAAATCTCATGTCTCTCCTAATCTTAACTAGAGCCACGTCTGTCTTCAAGTATCCATTAACTAGACTCTGACATTTCCAAAGTAAATTTCTCACATTTGTCTTAACAGTCCAGCCATATTCTGCTTAAAATGGAGGGAATCCCTCCTTGGCATATCCTGTACTGAGAACAGTCAATAGACGAAAACAGGAATGGAAATGTGGACTGTGTTCACTTTTCTTTAAGACAGGAAAATAATGAGCTGAGCTGTTCAGACAGTGGCAGAGCAGCTTCAGCTATAATGCGTATTTCAGATAAAATACATCAAGGTACTTTTTCATAACAGCTGTCACCAATCAATCCATCACCCGTCAATCACTGCCACTTTGGTAGAAGCCACGTTAATTGTTCTACCACAGACTGCACACTGGGAGTCTCATGTAATACTGAGACTATCACAAAAAAAAAAAAAAAAAAAAAAAAAAAAAAAGCCACAGAGGTATGTGTCCTTAGGAAGGTTCTCTCACCCTTCTTGGACTGAGATTTCCTTCTCCTTAACCTTACCAATGTTCATTGACACTGGCCCTCAAGCAGGGTTTTTTTATTGGTCTCAGCTCTTGCATCTTTGTTCAGTGTTCAGGGTCGTTCAGTGTTGTGGCCATACAGAAGAAGCCAATGTGGTGCTGCAGGTTTGGTCAGGCAATCTCAGTGGGGTTAAGTATTTGCCTACAAAATTGGACTCAGCTTCCCATCTTTCCCTACCTAGTTGGTCATCACTTGTCCTAGGACTTATTTCCAGTCCCACATCTCATTCAAATGAGGGGGAGTAGAAGGTTTTATTATAAAGTGTTTGTGGCAGGATCCAGGGCAAACAGATAGTTGTCCTAGAGAGGCGTAGTTCTCAGCCCAGTTTCAGGAAGGTGTCTCTCTTTGACCTTGTGAAAAGGATATTTTCTGTCTCTACCATGCAACAGTCAGGGTAGGTTAAAATAGGAAATGAATTCTTCATTTCACTGTCATGGAGAAGAGGAACTTTCATTTTCCCAAAACAGGAAGGGTACAGGCAGGAAAAGTGGTAGTTTCCAAGCTCAGAAAGTCTAGTGATCTGTGAAAGGAAGGAAAAGCTTGAGCCCTTCGGTACAGAAACAACCAGCAAAGTAACTCAAGCTGAAAGAATGGACAGACAGGTGCATTTCAAACTCTGTGTTGTAGATGGCATCTTATTTTGATCACCACTGCTTTTTCAGAAGAACTTGGAGAGGTATCACTGTCTTTGTCCTCATTGTTGGACTCTGCACATCACTCCAGAGCAAGGACCCCTCTCCTGACATACCACCGAGAAGAACAACTAAGGCTTTCCATTAGCACCTTCATTTTAATTCTTTTGCATAAATGTTAAATAAAATATACTTCAGAGGGCTCCTGAGGGCATAGGCTCAGATGTAGTACAAAAGGAATTTCAAGTGATCTTGACTACTTAATTAGTAGACAAAGAATGCGGATATTTGTATAAAACAGTAGAAAATACACCTCATGATTCTTCTCCACACTGAATGGAGTTAAAAACTAACCACTCAGGTAATCTCTGGAACGTGGCCAAGTACACCTTAATGATCTCACATCTCTGCTTATGTTTCTAAGTGTGTTTGCTTCACAGATCTGTTGAAGCATGATCCAAAATACAGGGTTATTAACAAATAACTTACATGTCATTTTTAGGGCTTTCTTTTTGCGTGCTTCTTACTCACGACTCAAACCAGCACTAGTTTCAAGTTGAAAACAGTTATAGAAAACTAATAGAAAAAGCATAGCTGAAATTGCTCAGGGACTTTTAGCAAGCTAATGCATCTTATCTAAGGAAGTGCTCACAGATTGAATAACACAGAGTCTATAATGAAGGATCACCAGAACTTCTTTCAACAGACTTTTCTTTTTCATTTGATTTACCTGTTGTCATGTGAAAAGCAGTGTTCGTAATCCATCTGGTCAGGTGGGGCTGCTTTGAATGTTATGATCAATAAAATGGACTTAAGCTAAGGCAGCTTTGATAAAGCTCCCTCAGCATGTTAGGCTTTTGTTTGCTTGTGGTTGTAATGGCTAGAAAGTCTCATGTTGATTTAGCTGCTGAAGAAGAAAATTGTCTATTAGGTCCTCCTGTGGGTAGAGCTTAGGTGGCATGAGTTTTCTGATGGCATTATTAAGAGACTGACTGGAATGTGCTGCAAACTGTGCTGTCAGGAGTGTCAGACAGCCTCCATCTAATATGCTCTAATTTAGCTTTTCAAGAGAGACAGCAGAATGACAGAAAAATAGATTTTATTTTCTGCACTGTCAATTAGCTTGAGGCAATGAGAGTAAATCATGCTAGATCCACCTTGCATCATCCAAAAGGATTTTTCCATTATATTTCACAAGATCATCTTGAAAAGAGCTATCAGGTTGGCAGCTGAAATGCCAGTTGTAGATCCCAGATTTGATAAACAGTATATGTCAGAAAACAGGAAATTGCTGTTTAACCTTCTATCTGGGTTCACCTGTGAGGGGTCAATTGTCTGACAGTCTTGTTATTTTCAGGATAGTGAAAAACTAAAAAAAGTCTGTGTATAGAGGCTTTTTGCAATTACACTATGGAAGAGAAGTCACCCGAAATGACACTGTGAGTGAGCTGGCAAAAGGTACTTGGACTACTAAAACTGTTGTTTCTTCCTAAACTGTGAAGATCTTGCAGTTACCATGGGGAAAAGGGGAAGAAACACTGTGTGACATCCTTCCCCTCATGCTGTTTTCATGCAAGACATTGGTAAAACTTGTATGTTTGGCATTCAATTCAAAACGCTATTTTGAAGTGAATAGAATATTTTGATGAAACTTCTTGAACTGAGATGAGCTGCTTTGCTGATGCCAGAACATTTCACGGAGATGTATTATTTTTGGTAATGTAGTTGGCATTGAAAGTGATTTTGAGGTCCCTGGATTCATTTGTTTCTAATAACAGAGAAAGATGGAGGCTGGGAGAAGGGAAGGAAGGAATAAAACCCCGAAGTTATAAATCCAAAAAAGCCATTTTGACACAATTCTGTTCTGCATGGTGAAGCCTTCAAAGACTTGAGGAAAGAGGAGAAAAAAAACTATCTTTAGGACTT
Source organism: Athene cunicularia (assembly GCF_003259725.1). NCBI lineage: Eukaryota > Metazoa > Chordata > Aves > Strigiformes > Strigidae > Athene > Athene cunicularia. Next base: position 74,534,400 of record NW_020799092.1, read on the forward strand.
TCCATTCAACAAAACCTGGTATGTTTATTGGACAGATGTACTTCTGTGATGGATTTTGCAAGAGATCATGTTCAAAACAATTTTCTCAATCAATTATGATGGCAAAGATGGTATCTTCATTAGGTCCCTGACCTTTGGCTTTCCAGCTGTCTTACCAAGAGCAGGTGTCATAGAGTTTTATATTTTGTTCTGTGGAGCAGAAATAATAGGAATAGGTCAGATAGAAGGAATATATATCCATCTGATCTTTCAATAAATTCTTTATTTCATAGATGTAAATGTGAATGAACATTGGATATAAATGTTGACCTTCATGCTACTGTTATTTATAGAGCTGTTTTTTCACCATATCGGGTGTTGAGGGAATGAAATCACTCTGTCATGCTTGAACCTAACATCATTCAGGTAACTGCAGTAGAGATTTTGTCTGAATGATCTTTGTTGAGGTTTTTTTCCACTGAATTCTGACCTTGGTGTTTCTATCAACATCATGAATGAATACCTGAGTTAAAACTGTTGTTTATAAACTTCTCTGAGCAAAAGTTTGTGATAGAGAACTGAGGTTTTTTCAGATCCGAATTTTAAGAGAACAGCCCTGCATAGAATGAACCTCTGCATATCATGGAAAACCTCTAAAAATACAGTTCTCCACAACGTCCTTTCCTAGCCAAACTTTTACAACACTAAAATTCCTAAGTATAATACAATCAGCTACATCGGAACAATATAGTGACAGTACCAGTCATCATCTAAGGCCATACTATTTATGAAAAGTCAAACAGAGCATAAGTCCTTCTCCAGTTTAGGCAAAGGGGAACCAGTCAGTTTTTTCCATAAAACTTCACTGTGAGTCTCCTCTAGACCTCCCATCACATTCCCATGGTCCTAAGACACAATTAATATTTGATGTATGATTTTTCAGATTAAAGATTCAGAGTCTGAAATAATGTGTGGACAGTGTTGTAGCTTCAGGGACTGGAAACTGCAGGCATGTTTTGTATATGCTGGGGGTGATGCAAATCTTGCTAAGATATTTGAAAGAATAGCATACAGTGAAGGGAAGCAGACTTGGTGCAATCTTGTCTCTGCTGACAAAGGCTCTGACATGTGAATTTCACTGAAATACGCCCAAGCATTGCCAGGGAGAGTGATAATTGGCACAGGAACATGTTAACAATTAAATGTTACAATTATAAGTTTCTCTTTCTGTTTAAAGTGATAACTACATTCACCCAAAAAGCCATGCGTTGTGATACTCCAGCCATCTGTCACCACTCTCCATATCACAACTGCGCTCAAGGATTTTTGCATGAAGGTGAGAATCAACGGATCTCAAACCATAGAACTGTTTTGTTTGTCTTTATATCTCTTCCTGCTTTTTCCAGGGATTCAGATCAACTCCTTCTATCAGAAACAATATCAACATATGATTAGTCCTTCTTCATTTGTGCTGTTCCACTGTGTAGTAGTTCTGCACTTTAACAATGACAATCACATCTCAGTGTCTAGCCTGGCAAACTTTATTATCTTGATATCATTTTCTACCATCCTTCATTGAAAAATGTATCTTCTTGATGAAGCAAAGGACTCAACAGATATTAGCGCAGCAGTAGTTGACTTTTCTCATCCTGTTGTCAGCAATTGGATTTTTTCTTCTCCAGTGCAAATAACTCCACAGATATTCAACTGATGTTTAGTTAATAAGGCCTTCCCCATGATGACATTCTGGGTTAATGTTTGCTAAAAGATGAATAACAGATCCCCAGTCCACTTACCGCTTGCCTCTTACTGTTTTTCCCTACCAGGTTGCACTAGATTTCTGAAGTCTGGTTCTCTCTGTAAAACAAAAGTGAGTCCTAAGGTCTTCAAGGAACTTGGCTGTGCTTCATTATCACCTCTGCACATTTAAATGAGTCCCCTAAAATCGGGGTATTTAATGTGCTTTATGCCACAGTATAAGGATTGCAAAATCTAACAAAAACTGACAGACGCTAGGCTGAAGAGAAGTTTTGCATGTCAATGAGCCACTTTAAGGACATTCTTTAGATGTTGTAAGGAAACCAGTACATTACTGTTTGGTTTGGGGTTTTGTTTGGGGGTGGGGTTTTGGTTTGGTGTTGAGGTAGGGGTATTAGCTGTCTTTTTCTATCTGCCAATCCACAGAGGTGTGGCGCTCAGATCACACCTAATCCATACAGGAGATTATGACCTTTGCGGGAACAAAAGCACAGACACCAATATGGTGGTTGTTTCTTGTTCAATTTATTACCTGCGCAATTGCTTTATATATGCCTTCCTGTACAACGCAAGATCTTTACTTCCCTATTCTTTCTGTACACCACGAGATCTTCCGAGCGCCTCTCCCTACACTTCCCCCTCCCCATGCTATATAGCTATATTTGTAATAATTGAAGTGCTTGTTATTCTATTTCTTCATATTAAGGGGTTTGTTTGTTTGTTTGTTTGTGGGTTTGTTTTTTTTTTTCGTTCTTGTTCTGTATTAACCACAGCTGCTGCATGCTTCTCTGTAGTGCTTGCCATAAACTGGGTCTAGGCGAGATGGTTTGTCTAGCAGAAGATCCAAGTAGCCAAAAGCCACAGAAAATCTGCAAAAACTTTAACAAGAAATGGTTATTTCAGGTTTTATACATTGTGCAGGTATCCATTTAATTAAACCATCTTTTTCCACTGCTGCGTACCCACACCCAGACACGCTCAGCGACCAGCCCGATTCCCATGCTATTGCTCCCAGTTCCTTGACCTGAATCAAAGGATAATTTTTTTGTCGCCTGGGTTGGCATAAAGTGTTTCCACAAGGGAGGTGTGGACTCGTCACCTCTAACAAAATGATTTAAAGCATAAAGGGCATGGGATAATAAAGTCTGTTGCCGGTCTATGGGTATTGTCCCCTTATGACCTTCCCTCTCCCCAAGCTGATATAGTTTGGCTTTTAGGGTGCGATGCGCATGTTCCACTATTGCTTGCCCTTGACTGTTGTAAGGAAGGCCATGTACTAACTTAATGCACACCATTCTTTTGTATGTCTAGCGATGAAACAAGGGCCATTATCTGTTTTGATCTCTTGTGGCTTCCCTAATAAGGCGATGACGCCCTCCCAAAGAACAATAATGTGTCTGGCTGTTTGCGAGCCATTGTGGCTAATATTGTAGAACTAAAGGTGTCTATGGTTACTATGAGGTATTTATTTGGTTTTAGTAGGTCCCATTCTGTTATATCAGTTTGCCATATCTGACTGGGGGAGAGACCCCTTGGATTGACACCTGCTTCCCACAGTGGGCCTTTTTTGACAGTAGGGACAAAGTTCCACTATGTTTTTTGCTTGTGACAGAGAAATATGACATGTTTTCGCTAAGGCTTTTGCTCCGAGGTGTAGAAAGGCATGTAAATGCTTTGCAGTATCTAGTGACCATACACCCCGTGCTGCCTGGTCAGCCTTATGATTGCCTTCTACAGTCGGACCAGGTAAGGACTGGTGACTGTTCACATGTGTAGGAAAGGCCTGTCCTACGCGTTGTTGTAGAGCGTCGTAAAGCAAAGTCGACTCTTCTGTCTGCACAAATCCTACTGTTACCATTTTGTGTACAAGTTTCTAAACATATAGAGAGTCTGTAACAATATTAATTGGATTCTCTGTCTCTTGCTGGAGTGCCATCTGGACCGCTTTGGCTTCCAACCATTGTACTGATTTATTAGTCTGAGTCCATAACCTCTTTTGCCAACATCCTTCAGCTTTCCATACGACTGCAGCTGTTTGTGATTGTGATGAGGCATCTGTAAAGTATGTTGTGCCGTTAAGAGGGCGCATGACTATAGGTAGTGTAAGTTGTAGCTGAAGTGTCTTCAGGTGTAACCTATTGTAGACCCTTTCCAGTTGTCATGGAGCCTGGAAAGTCAAAGATGGCACATTGTAAGTCTTCCAAATGTGTAACTATGTCATCCCACACTTGCTGCTTCCAGGGGATGAGATTTGTGTCAGGTTCCTTTCCAAAGTGTCGAAGGGTCATGTTGCGTAGGCGTCCTATGAGGTCCACTACAACAGTGACTATGGTAACCAAGGCAGCCTTGTTGGTATTTTGATAAGCCCAGTCTAAAGGCACGGGTTTGCCATCTGTGCCTTGAAACAGGATGCCTATTGTGCCATGTTCAGAAATAAAGCATCCTGCTATGATTGGCTGTTTTGGATCCCAGCACAGTAAAGGACTCTGTTGTTGTAAAATAGCTTGTACAAGCGTTAAATTGTCCTGACACTCCTTTGTGAGTTTCTTTGGCTCCCACAACTGTTTTTCTTTTAGTAATTCATAAAAGGGTTGCATAAGTCCCAAGGGAATACAGATAAAGGTGCGAAGCCACTATAAAGCTCCTACTAATTTTTGAGTGTCATGAAGAGTGTCAATGTTTGGAGAAAGAGCTTTTGGTTGTGGACTTATGTCATTCCCAGTTAAAGCCATGCCAAGATATTGTAGCCGTGTATGTCGCTGTATCTTTGCCTCAGCAATGCTCAAATTATGTTGTTGCAATAAGACTTTGGCACACTGGAACACATGTTCTACTTGCTGTTCTGTAGGTGCTGCCAATAATATGCCATCCATATAATGTATCACATGATGGTCAGGCTTACCTTGTCTCAAAGGTGCGATGGCTTTGGCCATGTACAGCTGACAAATGACAGGTGAGTTTTTCATACCCTGAGGCAGTACAGTCCATTGCCAGCGCTGAGCTGGTTGAGCGAGGTTCACAGATGGCACAGTAAAAACAAATCTCTGTTTGTCGGTGGGATGTAAAGGAATGCTGAAAAAAAAATCTTTGATATCAATAATTACAATGGACCAATATTTTGTTATGGCAGAATCCCAGGGCAATCCAGGTTGCAGGGCACCCATTGCCTGCATCTGTTGATTTACATCCCTGAGGTCATGGAGTAAGCGCCATTTGGTCTTAGCTTTCTTTTGGATAACAAACACAGGGGTATTCCAAGGGCTTATAGAAGGTTCCAAATGACCCGCCTGTACTTCTCTTTCCACTAATTGTTGAAGTGCACTTAGTTTTTCTGAGTTCAGCGGCCACTGCTTGACCCAAACCGGTGAAGAGGTTAAGGATGTAAGTTTTAAGGGCGGCATGTGCTCAGCAGTGGCCCCTACCCTAAATTTGTAATGCCAATTTTCATTTGTTGCATGCAGTCCCTGTCCAGCAAAACCCCCTGGAAATCTGCTAACACTATAGGCTTCAGTATTGCAATTAAGGCCCCTTTTTCCTGGTCTTGGACTTTAAATGTTGTCACGGTGATTCCTTTATACACGGGTTTTTCCCCTCCAACACCCGTCATGAATCCCCCAAATGTAGTTTCCCACTGTCCTGGTCACCATTTCTCGCCCACTACTGTTACATCAGCTCCCAAATCAGGATCTTTACATCCCTATTCTTCCCGTATCTCATGAGATCTTTACTTCCCTATTCTTTCTGTACATCACGAGATCTTCTGAGTGTCTCTCCCTACAGTTTGTTTTGGTTTGCTTAGTTGGTTTGGTTTGGGTTTTTTCCCCAGTAGGCTATCTGGGACTGAATACTATAGACTTGAGTTAATTCCAAACTGGATTACTGCCCTGTCTTATCTTGTCATTCTATCAAGCCCATACTATACTGTTAAACTGCTCAGACCCGATGTAATCTTCCCTATGCTGCAGTGTTTTATAACCTGAAAAGGAAATTCTCTTTCATTAAAAAGATTGGTTTAGTCACTGCAGCACAAAGCATTCTCTCAGAAAGGCTGCCTCCAAATTCTGTAGTGTTCAAGAAAGATGTAAATGGGTGCCTGAAGCATGAGCTCTCATTAAACCTTATAACCCTTGAACAAAGGCATTCAGAAGAAAGCTATTGATAAGAAAAGGAAAGACTTTCCAGTTACAAATAATGTGTAGTAGGACAGAAAGAGCTATTCAGTGAATTTTCTAGCAAAGTCTAATTTATTTGGAGACAGAAATTATATTAGAAAATAATGTTATACAATAAAAGGGACATTCTGATCTATGCATAGCCAGTATGTGGTCTAACGTAAATTGGAGGCTGGTTTCTAATGTCCTGGATTATTATTCCTTTAGTGCAATGAGACTACATAGGAAATAATTAATGGATTTCCACTTTATACAAGGCACTTCAGAAGGAGGACATAAAGTCCACTAGAACCCAGGGCAGACAGAAAGACAACTTGAGACAACACTCTAGATCTCAGATTCTCCTTTTCTAAACTGACTGCATTAGGCCGTTATGACTATACATCCTCGGATGTTGCTCACTTACCTGAGGGTTCACTGTGGGCATGTCCTGGTGGTACAGAATCAAACTCCAGAAGTTTCCATCTGTATTCTTCCCATATTCAAACTCCCTGTGATCACATATGAATCATTACTTTGCATGTCCTCTCATTTTCTCATTTACATGCCATGGAAGGAGCAGCCCCAATACCATTAGTGGCTTTAACTGTGAGGAGTTTAGTGGGTTTGGTTTTAGTGTTAATGGGACAAAAAATAGCTCATACAAATCACTTCTAAATTTTCATAGAAATGATTTGTTAGAAAATCCTGGAAACAGTATTCGTCAGTCCTCAGACCCATGTGAGTCTTACATCTGCATATGTCAATAGACAGGCAAGGGTGGTAATGAATTCGATTATGTTGGTATATCACATGGCTGACCCATGTATCTAACAGAAAATAAAATGGAGTAACAACATGCAAGGACGTGGTTACCCACAGCAGTGCTTCTAATTGCTCATTTTGTACACCTGAAGTCCCCTTCAAATACTGTTTTTATGTTTGATGATAAGAGTAGTCCACCTAAGTGAGGTTACACAGGAGAATCAGACTTTGGAAATTCAGGACCAGATAATATGAAGAAGCAGATTTAATCTCAGAGGTATCCACAATATTATACTTAGCAGAAGCAGAACAGTTATCAGAGAGAATGAAGATAAATTGATAATCTGAGGAATGTGGTTTTTGAATTATTTATCACTGAAGAAACTTTTTTTTTGCAAGATCAGCTTGGCAAAAGGGACATAATGGATGGTTTGGAAAATCCCAAGATATTTTATAAATATTGGTTTAAGTACTTGAACTATTATTCTTATACACATAACTCATTTGAGATGAAAGGAAGAAGACAGAGAGATGTCAACACAGCTGTAGCTGTGTTTGCTAGCACTTTTTCTACAGAAAATTTCCTGGCTGTAGGATACTATTCCCCATGAGGTTTACATCCACTCTGTCAAGTAGTTTGGGGATGTAACTGAATTAGGTGAGACTACTGCTCTCCTGTGTCAAAGCCCACAGTCAGACCCAGTCATGACAGCCTCTATGGAGCTCACACCCACTGGGACATGCTGCCATAGTTTAAACCCAGGGGGCAACTGAGCACCACACAGCCACTCACTCACTCCTTCCCCATCAGGGATGGGGAGGAGAAAACAATCCAGAACTCTCTGGGATCGAGGCAAGAACAGGGAGGGATGACTCACCAATTATGTTCACGGGCAAAAGACAGACTTGACCGGGGAAGAAAAAGAACACCAATTTGTTTTGAACGCCAACATTACCAACACTTAATTTACCAATGAAACAGAGTAGGACAGTGAGAAAATACATTATCTTAAAAATACCTTCCCCCCCACCCCTCATTTCTTCCCAGGCTCAGCTTTGCTCCCAGTTACTTTACCTCTTACCCCCCAGCAGGGCTTGGGGGCAGGGGATGGCATCTATGGTCAGTTCATCACCTGTTGTTTCTCCCTCTCCTTCCTCCTCTGGGGGAGGACTTCTCACACTCTTCCCTTGCTCCAGCGTGGGGTCCTTCCCACAGCAGACAGCCCTCCATGAACTCCCCCCGATGTGAGTCCTTTCCAGGGGCTGCAGCTCTTCACGAACTGCCCTAGCGTGGGTCCCTCCCTCAGGCTGCAGTCCTCCCAGCAGTCCTCCCAGCAATAGACTGCTCCAGTGCAGGCTTTCCACAGAGTCCCGACCTTCTTCAGGTGTAGCCACCTGCTCCAGTGTGGGGCCCTCCATGGGCTGCAGGTGGGCATCTGCTCCACCATGGACCTCCGTGGTTGCAGGGGGACAGTCTTCCCTCTCACCACAGACTGCAGGGGAGTCTCTGCTCTGGAAGACCTCCCCCCCTCCTCCATTCTTCCACTGACCTCCGTGTTTGCAGAGGTATTTCCCACACAACCCCTTCTCCTCTCAGGTTCCCCTTTTTAAAAATGTTCTGACAGAGGCATGGCCACTATTGTTAACTGGCTCAACCTTGGCCAGAGGTGGGTCTGACATAGAGCTAGGGGAGCTCTGAGAAGCTTCTCACACGACCCACATCTGTAGCCTCCTCTGCTACCAAAACTACACCACTCACAAACCAAACACACTTGACTCAAGCCTCACCCTTAGCAGTGGTGTCTTAGAGGCTACCTCATCTGACACTTGAAATTGTTGTGGATTCTCCACCCTTGGAGATATTCAAAACCTGACAAGACATGGTGCTGAGCAGCTTGCTCTACCTGACCCTGCTCTGGGCAGGGTGGTGGGGCTAGATGACCCCCAGAGGTCCCTGCCAGCTGTTGTGTGGTTACCTTTGTACATGCTGAAAGTGCCGTTAGGCTGGATCATGACTTGTGCTTGACTTAAGACATACTGAAATAAACTGTGACTTACATTGGTAAGGGCAGAGTTTTCCTCATTTCTCATCACTTATGGTTCCTTTATCTTCTATTTACACTTACTTGGATGGCGATCAGGTGCTATGTAGCTACATGGACAGTTTGGTTAGGCCTGCTATGTTCTACCTGCAAACTAAGCATCTAGGAGTTAGAGGTCTGCAGGACCCAAGCTGGTACCCAAAAGAAAGAAATAACAAACTCCAGGAAGAAGTTCATCTATATGCAGCTGTCTCAAATGAGTCATGTGGTTTGGAGTGAAACTCCAAATACTGGAAGTGAAAACTGAATGTTTAAATGTTTATTGGTGTCACAGAATGACACTTGCAAGTAAAAATTACTTTCTTTGGTTTTGGCAGCAAAGAATAGGAAAACTTTTATTTTTTTTCAGCCAGCACTTCAGTGGAATTTTTCAGACGTATTCTGCTAAAATACCTTTAGAAGCAAGGAAGAGATTCAGCTGTTGAAAATCCCCAGTCTTTCACAGATAATTAAATAAAAAAATACTTGGTTTTCTTTTAAACAAAAGTAAACAAAAAATATTTTAATCATAAAAATATTTAAAAATATTGATTCACCTTGTCCTTATTACTTAATTCAATAAAGAAATTTAAGAAATTAAATACATTGATACATGGTGTGTATGGTTAATGTATTCAAGTTGTAAAATATAAACAAAAACCAAAGTTATCCATGTTATAATGAAATCATTTCCTCACAACTTCCCATTTGTAATACAAACAGGCAAGCTTTGTTCAGAGTCATTTAGTGAACTGTGCCATTGTTTGGGCTCTTTTACATTACCTGGTACCATGAATGCCTTCAGTGGATTTTCTCTTCATAACATTACTTATAGATCTATCTGTCTTGAGAAAAAATCGGTCAATTTTTACATAAGTCTTTACATGTCCTATTAAATTTAAGACTGATAGGGGAAAAATAGTGGTTTGTTTTGTTTTTTTTCTCTCCATAGACTGTACAAAGAAAAGTTCATTGTCTCAAGACTCAATTTAATTTTTAAAAGGGGGGGGAAAGGAAGATGAATCCTAGTTACTTTAGATTTAGTTGCTTCATATGTCAGTAATATGAGAAAATAAAACCTCATTGATAACTAGAGAGTCGTCTGAAGGAGCTGTTTCAGCCATTGGCTGTTGTACATGTGCTCATTCATTTAACTAAACATCAGACAACACAATCTCTGGAAAAAATCCAGAACTGTGGATTAAACTTGTATCAAAGCCCACATCACTGTTCAACCAAATTTAAACCCTAGAACTGGAGTTTGTCAAAAGTGTTGATGAGATATAGCTGCCATGCCTTCTTCAATAATATTATCTATTCAGGTCTTCAGACAAATTCCAGTCTAAATCTGAATTTTTATTAGAGAACACTTTTTATTAGCAGAACCATTAAAACATATTACAAGGCAGATCTGGATGTTCATTGCTTGGAATCTCTCTTCAAAGTTGCAACAAAGAGGTTGGACCACTATTTTACATTATGTGTCTCCTGAAACATAAAATTGAAAGAAAAATTTTAAAATGCAGCTCTTGTTTTTTTCTAATTTTAAGTATTTTATTTTAAGACTGGTCAGTCTACAGTTTATTGGCAATACACAGCTCAGGTACTGTGTAATTGAATCTTTATTTATAGACTGTTTTATGTCCTGAGATGCTCTGAAATGAGTTTGTCACAATCTGGCACAGCCACCAAAACAAGCACAGTATATAAATATCTCACAGCCTATCAAACTTTTCATCTCCCAGAAGCCTGAATAATCTTATTCATGCTGAATATTATCCAGCACATTAGCACATTAATATTTCCCCACAAATTGTAACTACTCTCTTGCATCCATAAACCTGTTGGATTGTGAAATGCATTCTAATGGTATTCCACCTTCTGAGGAAGAATTTATTTTAAAAAATAATAAAGAAAAATAACTATTAATAAACATGGTGTTGTTGTTTTCTTGCTCTGTGTGTGCATGTCACGACCTGGATTGGAAGCCCAGAGAGTTGTAAAGGTTCTGTAATCCCCTCAGGTTAAATGAAGGTGGAACAACAAACAACTGGTTAAAATGTTTTACTTGTGGTAGAAAACCATTTAAACTTGGAAAAGGATAGTAAGCAATGTGGTCTCTTATAAATCTGTAAGAAAGAAAAGAAATGAAATAAAAGAAAAAGAAAGGTGAGGGAGTCAAAGAAATCCCGATCACCACCTCTGGATCCGGCATTGTGTCAGGTCCAGTAATCTTGGGTGGTGGGTGCACACACAGCAAAGTTTTCTGTCACCTTTTAATTTCATTTTATCAGCTGATTAGCATACTAGGTGAGGAGGGACAGGCATTCCACTATCTCATTTCCATGAGAGACGAGGGAAAAGGTGAAGCATGGGTTCTGCACATGCATTGAGGGTGGAAATGGGGTGCACCACCCCTTTTCCAATTGTGTTTGTGGTCATATTCACCCTGCTCACTTTAGTTTTTTCCTCTCTTCCCACAGATTTTTGCTGACTTCATGCTTCTTGAGCAATCATTCAGCTTCTGGGGCAGAAATGTGCACCTCTTATCAGGCTTTGTCACTTCTTTGGGCTTACACCATGGAGCCAGTGGTTAGTGGTCCTTGTGCTTGATGAGAAACATTTGGTTTCACTCAGTCCACATTTCCCCCCTTTGAGTCTGTCTGAGTTTGTCATTACAACTGCAAGGGAGTGAGGGGTGCATCCTTCAATACACTCCCACTTCCTTGGGTGACATTCCTTAGGCTATTCACAAAGGCCACAACTTGTCCTTGAGGTTTTTCGTGTTGATGAATGTTTGAGGCATTTCTTCCTTCAGTTCCTTACAGTGCATGTGTGTTAGCGATGTTGTAAATAATGGCTGTGGAAAATTCTGTTGTTTATCATGTTCTTTGGCCATACTGTAAGACAGTTAATCATGATGTACATATTCTAAAGGCATTTGCTAATCACCTGATATAAATTTGGCTGACAGATGTAATAGATCTGTGCTCAAACTTTGGCCCATCTTCCCAAGAAAAATGCTACATGAGTTTTCTGGAATTCCTTGGACTTTAAGAGATTGCATGAATAATAGCTACTTCCTGAAAGACCAATTCTTAAAGGCAGAGTTTTGCAGTGTGGGTCAGGAGAGAGAAAGGTGCACAAGAGAAAAGAAACCTGAAGAACAGAATGATCTTCAAGCCAGAATAAAAATATAAACACAGTTTATTATCTGAATGTGAGGAAAAGAAGTTAGAGATCAGAAACCCTGAGTTATAAACCACATATCTGCCCTTTTACTTGGCTGCTCTATAGTTATTTATTGAATTTTATTACTGACAAAATATACTGTTTAATAAGAGGTGAATGAAGCTGGAAATGTTTCTTCTAGCTTCTCCGTAGGAACAATCCCTGGCTTTCTTCCTAGAGGAAAAGGATGAGAAATGTAGTGTGGGGGCTTTGTTATGTGTTATCTCTATAGTTTATGCTCCCCATGTTGGAAGCATATTAACCATTTCTCTGATGTGAATGACAACAGCTGTATCTTACGTTGCTGTAATCTCTAGTGTAGTGAGTCCCAAACCAAAGGACAATTTAACAAATCATTAGGAAAACCACTTTGTAGTTTCTTCCTCCTGATGTGAAGGAAGTTCTTCTTTGTGTTCATTTGCAGTATAACTTTTCTAGTTGTAAAATGAATTGATTTTTCAGAATTTATGCCACAATGAGTAGGTTCATGACCTCCTCCACCCTTCCACCATTTTTTCTATATTCATATAGGCCAAGTATCTGGTGATCAGCAAGCTATTCCTCCAATTCTCCCTGCTCCTGTATTCACATGATTTCCATATCCCATAGGACTTCTGAATGAGTTCAAAATTCCATCACTCTGGAATATATGGGAACATGACTGAGGTCTATTACTTGCCTCTAGTTTAAAGAATAGTCTGCAATATCCAAACTGTGTCTATAGCTAGTTTCTGCAACCTTGTAGTCTAGTCACTGATTCCCCTGCTCCTTCTCTCTTTGCTTATATTAATAATGAACCAATATATTAGTTGAGGAAATGTTTGTCTCTGATCATCGAACTAGCATGATAGATCTTAAAATAGATGTGTTCTTTAACAGCCAGAGGGCTGAGATTCACCAGTCTGTCCTTCATCCTCTCCCTGATCTAGGAGATATACTCTGCTTTCTGCTTATGTTTTAATGCTTGTCAGTCAAGAATTAAAAGTCTCTATACCCGAAAATTGTCAACAATTAAATAAGTATTCAAGAGATTTATCAGTGTATACTTGCTTTGTATTTATATATTCCTATACTATCTTTCTACTTCTGTTTGCAACTGAAAACAAGCTATTGAAGATGGACCTTCAATCTGACCCACCATGACTGTTCATATGACTCAGATTTAGGTAGGCTTAAAAGAATGTTTCATGCACATGTGATTGTGAAATGTATACATTCTGGAGTTTCTACCACTTTTTTTTTTTTTTTTTTCATACCACAACTGAAAAAGGTGTTATAAACCAATACGGAGAAACTCTGCTAAGTGTGCCATCATTATAATCTTTACGACCAAAGATAAGAATCCTAGGGCTTCAGCTTTTTCTCACTGTCAGAATGTTGTCACTCCTATGTTGACAATTTCAAATATATTGTTTGTTTTCTCACTCTAGATTGTCACACCATAAGCTGAAATGTGTTCATTTTATGAGGACTGTCTTCTTTCTCTCAGTTTTTCCAAGCCTTTTTGAACAGGAATTCCCTCTGAAAGTGCAGATAATGGGTAACCATAGTTATTCTCCTCCTGAGGGAAGGCAAATAGCTACTTCCCTCCCTCTCAATTTCTTTGTTTCTTTTCTGGTTTTATTCAAAATCATAAATGACTCCTGCATGGCTTTTATGCTTAGCTCCCTAGTGGTCCTTAATATACCTAGCGGGCAGTTCTGCAAGTGTGATTTCTATCATTTCATTTATTTATTGCACCTACTTGGTTTAAAAAAAAAAAAAAAAAAAAAAGGGAAAGAAAAAGATTAACAAAACTATTCCCAAAATGCTTTCAAACTGTTCTCAGGAAGAAAATAGCACAATAGTTTATTATTCGGAAGACTGTTGGACTTACCTGAGAAAGGAGACCAGCCTACAATTACTGTAATCTTGCTATTACTCATTTTGATTAGTATTAATAGTAGTAATATCAATAAGGTATATGATTTGCATTAGCATTTACATTTACATTCAATAATAATAGTAATAAAAAAAAAAACCTAGACAGAAATATAAGTTCCAAATAATATTAACAAATTTTAATGATTTCCACTAAGAATAATAGGCTGGTGCGCTTTCCTGGGCTCCAAAAATGATGTCTGGGAGCTGAGGCAAGGCTGTGTGTTAACAATATAGAGTGACCAGGCAAGAGCATTCTCTGTAAGGCGATGGAGAGAAGCAAATGCAAAAATATAGCTGCTGCTGCTGCAGAGAAGTGTTGTCATGTCTTATCTGAGATTTCTTCCTAAGCATTGTGATATCAGTGATATCCACTGGAATCCAATTACCAAACGTTTATAGAAATGAGCAAATGATACCAAGAAAATACACTGCCTTCATATGCGTTATTATATGGCAAAGAAAACTTGCCTAGATCATCACCAATTCAGGCTGTTTCTTGGCTGATGTAGCACATTGTTATACACACAACACTTAAACAAGTGGGATTTATTTGTGCAGATTTTGAATACTTAATTTTGGTTTAAATTCTGTTACTTATAACCCTGCACTGCCCCTGACTATACGCTTCATACTAGACAAATATATAAAATATATTTACTTTGAACAAAGAAAGCAGTTTTCAAAATTCTATGATGTTACAGGCCACTCAAATTGTACGAATAAAATATGCAAAGACACATGAACAACCTTGCATACTGAAGTATAAATTCATCCTTTTTCAAAGAATCTTATGAAGGACTTAGATGTATTGGAAACTTCAATAACTCTTAATGATGCAGATGTTGTGCTCTTATCCCCTGTGTAATACATACTGCACTCCCAGTTACTAAAATATGCTGGGGAGGGAAAACGTCTTTTCCATCGATTGATGAACTGTCCATGGCAGCCTGAAGGGAGAGTTATCTGTACGTCAGCAATGTTTTTTCTGCTTAACCAGCTAAAATGTATGCTCTGGTTGTTAAAATATACTAGTCTGTAATGACACACACACTCCTCCATTTCAGAGACAGAAAAAATATGTCTCATTGCTTGTTTCTTCCCTTGTGACTTCTCTGCTTTCTAGAGAGCAGGATTATGGCAGCAAAGGTTGTTTCCTTCTTACGCAATTACCTCCCCACAACTGACCAACAGATCTCCCACTGGTAGTAAATGGCTTTGGATCAGACTTGGACCTTCTGAAGGAATTTTCATTGTGTGTAAGTTTTACAAGATGATTGCCATAAGTGTTATTTGAAAAACTTCATGTTGCCTTTAGAGGTGAGACATATATCATCTGTAAAAGTGATGTGTCTCATATAAAAGCTAGGTGTCTCATCTCAGTAATTTATTGATGGGGAGCTTATATAAATGGTTTAGACCATACACCTGTGCTGGGTTTCCTCTTATCTAAAACACACATTTAAAATGTGATTTGGACTGAGATTCAGGTGATGTTTTCATAAATCTAAATTTAACAATCTGAATTTCACCTTAAAAAGTCATTCCCTAACTTCTGGATATTTTAAGGTAGTTCAGATGAATCTTGCCTTTTGTCTCAAAATACCATTCAGCTTATGACAGAGTATTTGCTACGTATGAGGAATGATAATAACACCCTAGAGTATCGTTCTCCTCTTCCTTTAGAAGTGAGAAAACAGGGACACAAGACAAGAAAAAACTTGGTCTTTTGACCGCAAAATATTTAGCTTCCCTTCTGTGACAGCAATTCTAGTTGTGCTGCTGTAAATCTCCAGTAGGATTTTCAGGAAAGAGTTCAACTCATGTCCTTTAAATTGTTATTATCCATGACTTGAAGAAAAGCTTTCTAAATGCTGTTGGGGTTTATAGCACAAAAAAAACTGGAAATCAGCACAATGAAGTAACACTTCATTTTCCTGTAAGGGCTTTGCAGAACTATTTTAGATGTAAGGGGG